>NW_022261978.1:3091965-3094550 GCF_002021735.2 Oncorhynchus kisutch | reverse complement strand
AGAGAGAGAGAGAGAGAGAGACAGAGAGAGAGAGAGAAGAGAGAGAACAGAGAGAGAGAGAGAGAGACAGAGAGAGAGACAGAGAGAGAGAGAGAGAGAGAAGAGAGACAGAGAGAGAGACAGAGAGAGAGACAGAGAGAGAGAGAGAGAGAGAGACAGAGAGAGAGAGAGAGAGAGAGAGAGAGAGAGACAGAGAGAGAGAGACATGGTTATGATGAGTCTCCTCTAACAACATAAGGAGTGAGGGGGAGAGGTGATTGTGAGAATGAGCGTGTCCCTACCCTGAGTGTGTTCGTGTCCCTACCCTGTGCCCCTACCCTGAGTGTGTACGTGTCCCTACCCTGAGTGTGTACGTGTCCCTACCCTGAGTCCCCACCCTGAGTGTGTTCGTGTCCCTACCCTGAGTGTGTACGTGTCCCTACCCTGAGTGTGTACGTGTCCCTACCCTGAGTGTGTACGTGTCCCTACCCTGAGTGTGTTCGTGTCCCTACCCTGAGTGTGTTCGTGTCCCTACCCTGAGTGTGTTCGTGTCCCTACCCTGAGTGTGTACGTGTCCCTACCCTGAGTGTGTACGTGTCCCTACCCTGAGTGTGTACGTGTCCCTACCCTGAGTGTGTACGTGTCCCTACCCTGAGTGTGTACGTGTCCCTACCCTGAGTGTGTACGTGTCCCTACCCTGAGTGTGTACGTGTCCCTACCCTGAGTGTGTACGTGTCCCTACCCTGAGTGTGTACGTGTCCCTACCCTGAGTGTGTACGTGTCCCTACCCTGAGTGTGTACGTGTCCCTACCCTGAGTGTGTACGTGTCCCTACCCTGAGTGTGTACGTGTCCCTACCCTGAGTGTGTTCGTGTCCCTACCCTGAGTGTGTTCGTGTCCCTACCCTGAGTGTGTTCGTGTCCCTACCCTGAGTGTGTACGTGTCCCTACCCTGAGTGTGTTCGTGTCCCTACCCTGAGTGTGTTCGTGTCCCTACCCTGAGTCCCCACCCTGAGTGTGTACGTGTCCCTACCCTGAGTCCTCACACTGAGTGTGTACGTGTCCCTACCCTGAGTCCCCACCCTGAGTGTGTACGTGTCCCTACCCTGAGTGTGTACGTGTCCCTACCCTGAGTGTGTACGTGTCCCTACCCTGAGTGTGTTCGTGTCCCTACCCTGTGTCCCTACCCTGAGTGTGTACGTGTCCCTACCCTGTGTGTGTACGTGTCCCTACCCTGAGTGTGTACGTGTCCCTACCCTGAGTGTGTTCGTGTCCCTACCCTGAATGTGTACGTGTCCCTACCCTGAGTGTGTACGTGTCCCTACCCTGAGTGTGTACGTGTCCCTACCCTGAGTGTGTTCGTGTCCCTACCCTGAGTGTGTACGTGTCCCTACCCTGAGTGTGTACGTGTCCCTACCCTGAGTGTGTACGTGTCCCTACCCTGAGTGTGTACGTGTCCCTACCCTGAGTGTGTACGTGTCCCTACCCTGAGTGTGTACGTGTCCCTACCCTGAGTGTGTTCGTGTCCCTACCCTGAGTGTGTACGTGTCCCTACCCTGAGTGTGTTCGTGTCCCTACCCTGAGTGTGTTCGTGTCCCTACCCTGAGTCCCCACCCTGAGTGTGTACGTGTCCCTACCCTGAGTCCTCACACTGAGTGTGTACGTGTCCCTACCCTGAGTCCCCACCCTGAGTGTGTACGTGTCCCTACCCTGAGTGTGTACGTGTCCCTACCCTGAGTGTGTACGTGTCCCTACCCTGAGTGTGTTCGTGTCCCTACCCTGTGTCCCTACCCTGAGTGTGTACGTGTCCCTACCCTGAGTGTGTACGTGTCCCTACCCTGAGTGTGTTCGTGTCCCTACCCTGAGTGTGTTCGTGTCCCTACCCTGAATGTGTACGTGTCCCTACCCTGAGTGTGTACGTGTCCCTACCCTGAGTGTGTACGTGTCCCTACCCTGAGTGTGTTCGTGTCCCTACCCTGAGTGTGTACGTGTCCCTACCCTGAGTGTGTACGTGTCCCTACCCTGAGTGTGTACGTG
Source organism: Oncorhynchus kisutch (assembly GCF_002021735.2). Classification (NCBI taxonomy): domain Eukaryota; kingdom Metazoa; phylum Chordata; class Actinopteri; order Salmoniformes; family Salmonidae; genus Oncorhynchus; species Oncorhynchus kisutch. The sequence goes on along the minus strand of NW_022261978.1, from coordinate 3,092,536 downwards.
TCCCTACCCTGAGTGTGTACGTGTCCCTACCCTGAGTGTGTACGTGTCCCTACCCTGAGTGTGTACGTGTCCCTACCCTGAGTGTGTACGTGTCCCTACCCTGAGTGTGTACGTGTCCCTACCCTGAGTGTGTACGTGTCCCTACCCTGAGTGTGTTCGTGTCCCTACCCTGAGTGTGTACGTGTCCCTACCCTGAGTGTGTTCGTGTCCCTACCCTGAGTGTGTACGTGTCCCTACCCTGAGTGTGTACGTGTCCCTACCCTGATGTGTACGTGTCCCTACCCTGAGTGTGTTCGTGTCCCTACCCTGAGTGTGTACGTGTCCCTACCCTGAGTGTGTACGTGTCCCTACCCTGAGTGTGTACGTGTCCCTACCCTGAGTGTGTTCGTGTCCCTACCCTGAGTGTGTACGTGTCCCTACCCTGAGTGTGTACGTGTCCCTACCCTGAGTGTGTACGTGTCCCTACCCTGAGTGTGTACGTGTCCCTACCCTGAGTGTGTACGTGTCCCTACCCTGAGTGTGTTCGTGTCCCTACCCTGAGTGTGTACGTGTCCCTACCCTGAGTGTGTTC
>NW_022261978.1:3039465-3089465 GCF_002021735.2 Oncorhynchus kisutch | reverse complement strand
TGGTATTTGGAGGTATGGGACAGTGTGTTTGGTGCAGGGTGAATGTCTGGTTCTTACCCCTCCAGTGAGCAGCTCCAGCCCAGAGAAGGCTTCGTGTCCCTGGGTTAATGTGGGGGGGTTGTACTGCCTGGGGCACGGCCAGTAACAAACCCGTGACCAGGAACAGGAAGATGTTGAAGAAGAGGAGGGTCTTGACGAACAGGAAGTAAGAGAGGACGCCGGTGCCGAAAACGACCGCTCACCCTCTTCAGCGCCACCTGAGGAAGAGGAACAGAGATGGTGAGAAAGAACAGAGATACAATGGTAGAGAGAGAGAGACAGAGACAGCCTTACCTGCCACAGCTGTAGGGAGTGGAGGAAGGAGAGACAACTGTACCAGCTATGTCTCAGAGCCTGGAGGGGAAGAGATGGTCAGTGTCAACTACAGTGGTGTTTGTGTCCACATACTAACCCATTGAAAAGAGAATTAGAATTATAGGACACATATTCTGTTTCCTCATTAACTAAAAATGTCTCATAATAACTTAGTTGCCTCCACAACTGAGCCATCTGAGAAACTCTGCTTTGCCGTCCCTCCATAATGAGCAGAGCCTAGTCTAAGAGAATGGACCGTACGATTCACCCATAATGAGCAGGGCCTAGTCTAAGAGAATGGACCGTACGATTCACCCATAATGAGCAGGGCCTAGTCTAAGAGAATGGACCATACGAATCAACTATAATGAGCAGGGCCTAGTCTAAGAGAATGGACCATACGAATCACCCATAATGAGCAGGGCCTAGTCTAAGAGAATGGACCGTACGAATCACCCATAATGAGCAGGGCCTAGTCTAAGAGAATGGACCGTACGATTCACCCATAATGAGCAGGGCCTAGTCTAAGAGAATGGACCGTACGATTCACCCATAATGAGCAGGGCCTAGTCTAAGAGAATGGACCGTACGATTCACCCATAATGAGCAGGGCCTAGTCTAAGAGAATGGACCATACGAATCACCTATAATGAGCAGGGCCTAGTCTAAGAGAATGGACCATACGAATCACCCATAATGAGCAGGGCCTAGTCTAAGAGAATGGACCGTACGATTCACCCATAATGAGCAGGGCCTAGTCTAAGATAATGGACCGTACGATTCACCCATAATGAGCAGGGCCTAGTCTAAGAGAATGGACCGTACGAATCACCCATAATGAGCAGGGCCTAGTCTAAGAGAATGGACCGTACGATTCACCCATAATGAGCAGGGCCTAGTCTAAGAGAATGGACCGTACGATTCACCCATAATGAGCAGGGCCTAGTCTAAGAGAATGGACCGTACGATTCACCCATAATGAGCAGGGCCTAGTCTAAGAGAATGGACCGTACGATTCACCCATAATGAGCAGGGCCTAGTCTAAGAGAATGGACCGTACGAATCACCTATAATGAGCAGGGCCTAGTCTAAGAGAATGGACCATACGAATCACCCATAATGAGCAGGGCCTAGTCTAAGAGAATGGACCGTACGATTCACCCATAATGAGCAGGGCCTAGTCTAAGATAATGGACCGTACGATTCACCCATAATGAGCAGGGCCTAGTCTAAGAGAATGGACCGTACGAATCACCCATAATGAGCAGGGCCTAGTCTAAGAGAATGGACCATACGAATCACCTATAATGAGCAGGGCCTAGTCTAAGAGAATGGACCATACGAATCACCCATAATGAGTAGGGCCTAGTCTAAGAGAATGGACCGTACGAATCACCCATAATGAGCAGGGCCTAGTCTAAGAGAATGGACCATACGAATCACCCATAATGAGTAGGGCCTAGTCTAAGAGAATGGACCGTATGAATCACCCATAATGAGCAGGGCCTAGTCTAAGAGAATGGACCGTATGAATCACCCATAATGAGCAGGGCCTAGTCTAAGAGAATGGACCGTACGATTCACCCATAATGAGCAGGGCCTAGTCTAAGAGAATGGACCGTACGATTCACCCATAATGAGCAGGGCCTAGTCTAAGAGAATGGACCGTACGATTCACCCTCACAGGGACATTAAGTCCTGGACAAGAGGACTAGAACACCATCAGTAGATTGTGATACACAGCTACAGGAAACACCCACCAACATGACATACGTCTGTCTGTCTGTCTGTCACGACCGCTGGGAGACAACAGCTGTAAACCCCTGACACCCACAGAAACTAAGACAAACACCATGACTGCTGTCTAGACAGATCAGCTGAGGCCTGGATAGGTGTTTAACATGTCAGATAACAACCACATCACATGATCCAGTAGTCTGATGGCCAGCTGCAGAGTGCATGACGTGGTGGACGCCTGAAATGTATCAGAAACTGGACCAATGTAATATTGGAGCAGGAGATCTGACTGTGTGACTTACGATGATGATGTGATACTTGAGCTGGCTGCAACAGGGGATCTGACTGTGTGACTTACGATGATGATGTGATACTTGAGCTGGCTGCAACAGGAGATCTGACTGTGTGACTTACGATGATGATGTGATACTTGAGCTGGCTGCAACAGGAGATCTGACTGTGTGACTTACGATGATGATGTGATACTTGAGCTGGCTGCAACAGGGGATCTGACTGTGATTGGAGCGTTGACCCTTCCTGTCAGCCAACCTCCTGGAGAGAGAGAGGGAGGAGGGAGGAGGGGAGAAAGGGAGAGAGGGAGGAGGGGAGAGAGAGGGAGGAGGGGAGAGAGGGATGAGGAAGGAGGAAGGGAGAGAGGGGAGAAAGGGAGAGAGGGAGGAGGGGAGGGAGAGGGAGGAGGGGAGAGAGGGGGAGGGGAGAGAGAGAGGGAGGAGGGGAGAGAGGGAGGAGGGGAGGAGGAGGGGAGAGAGGGAGGAGGGGAGAGAGAGGGAGGAGGGGAGAGAGTGAGGGATGAGGGAGGAGGGGAGAGAGGGAGGAGGGGAGAGAGAGAGGGAGGAGGGGAGAGAGAGAGGAGGGGAGAGAGAGAGAGAGGAGGGGAGAGAGAGAGGGAGGAGGGGAGAGAGAGAGGAGGGGAGAGAGAGAGGGAGGAGGGGAGAGAGAGAGGAGGGGAGAGAGAGAGGGAGGAGGGGAGAGAGAGAGGAGGGGAGAGAGAGAGGAGGGGAGAGAGAGGAGGGAGGAGGGGAGAGAGGGGGAGGTGGTTACAAGATGATACTCTATTCCTCAATCACTCACTTATGGAAGAGACCTATTGATAGAGCTGCAGGGAGGAGAGAGAGAGAGATACTTCTGTGAGTGTAATGTTTACTGTTCATTTTTGTTGATTTAACTTTTGTATATTATTATCTACTTCACTTGCTTTGATAATGCTAACATGTGTTTCCCATGCCAATAAAGCCCTTGAATTGAATTGATAGGAGAGAGAGAGAGAGAGAGAGAGGAGAAATAGACAGAGATATGGACAGCAGGATAGAGGGATGAGAAAGAGAGAGAGATGGACGAGAAAGAGAGAGAGATGGACAGCAGGATAGAGGGATGAGAAAGAGAGAGAGAGATGGACAGCAGGATAGAGGGATGAGAAAGAGAGAGAGATATGGACATCAGGATAGAGGGATGGAGAAAGAGCAAGAGATATGGACAGCAGGATAGAGGGATGAGAAAGAGAGAGAAATATGGACATCAGGATAGAGGGATGGAGAAAGAGAGAGAAATATGGACATCAGGATAGAGGGATGGAGAAGGAGAGAGAGATGGACATCAGGATAGAGAAAGAGAGAGAGATATGGACAGCAGGATAGAGGGATGAGAAAGAGAGAGATGGACATCAGGATAGAGGGATGGAGAAAGAGAGAGAGAGATATGGACAGCAGGATAGAAGGATGGAGAAAGAGAGAGAGATATGGACAGCAGGATAGAAGGATGGAGAAAGAGAGAGAGATATGGACAGCAGGATAGAGGGATGAGAGAGAGATATGGACAGCAGGATAGAGGGATGAGAAAGAGAGAGAGATATGGACAGCAGGATAGAGGGATGAGAAAGAGAGAGAGATATGGACAGCAGGATGAGAAAAAGAGAGATGGACAGCAGGATAGAGGGATGAGAAAGAGAGATGGACAGCAGGATAGAGAGATGAGAAAGAGAGAGAGATGGTCAGCAGGATAGAGGGATGGAGAAAGAGAGAGAGATATGGACAGCAGGATAGAGGGATGAGAAAGAGAGAGATGTGGACAGCAGGATGGTAGAGGAGTATAGATACCTTAGTTCACTCTTCTCTGCCACAGAGAGAGGCATAGCTCGCAACATCCTGACCCGGTCACTCAGAGAGAGGTTCTGAAGGTTGTTGACCAGTTGGTCACGCTTACGCCCTGCAGCGCAACAGAGACGGATAGACACACACATTAGTTATGCGTGGGTTATGGCATCATTACAACAAAAATGTTGGTATTTCAGTGCGTGTGTAACGTTTAAATGAGTGACCTCACCCTCCTCATCCACGCCCTCGGTCTCCATGCAGTCTGTCTCCATGCCGTAACCACGGATACTGGGCCGTGCGGAGCGGGAAAAGTCCTTTATGGAAGGCCTGCTCTGTCTGCGTCTTCTCAACTTCATGGTCCTGTTATAGTACTGAGAGATGATAGCACCTCGACTACGACCTAGAGAGAGGAGAGGAAGTTAACAGGGTCCTGTTATAGTACTGAGAGATGATAGCACCTCGACTACGACCTAGAGAGAGGACAGGAAGTTAACAGGGTCCTGTTATAGTACTGAGAGATGATAGCACCTCGACTACGACCTAGAGAGAGGACAGGAAGTTAACAGGGTCCTGTTATAGTACTGAGAGATGACAGCACCTCCACTACGACCTAGAGAGAGGAGAGGAAGTTAACAGGGTCCTGTTATAGTACTGAGAGATGACAGCACCTCGACTACGACCTAGAGAGAGGAGAGGAAGTTAACAGGGTCCTGTTATACTACTGAGAGATGACAGCACCTCCACTACGACCTAGAGAGAGGAGAGGAAGTTAACAGGGTCCTGTTATAGTACTGAGAGATGACAGCACCTCGACTACGACCTAGAGAGAGGACAGGAAGTTAACATGGTCCTGTTATAGTACTGAGAGATGATAGCACCTCGCCTACGACCTAGAGAGAGGAGAGGAAGTTAACAGGGTCCTGTTATAGTACTGAGAGATGATAGCACCTCGACTATGACCTAGAGAGAGGACAGGAAGTTAACAGGGTCCTGTTATAGTACTGAGAGATGATAGCACCTCGACTACGACCTAGAGAGAGGACAGGAAGTTAACAGGGTCCTGTTATAGTACTGAGAGATGACAGCACCTCCACTACGACCTAGAGAGAGGAGAGGAAGTTAACAGGGTCCTGTTATAGTACTGAGAGATGACAGCACCTCCACTACGACCTAGAGAGAGGAGAGGAAGTTAACAGGGTCCTGTTATAGTACTGAGAGATGATAGCACCTCGACTATGACCTAGAGAGAGGAGAGGAAGTTAACAGGGTCCTGTTATAGTACTGAGAGATGACAGCACCTCCACTACGACCTAGAGAGAGGAGAGGAAGTTAACAGGGTCCTGTTATAGTACTGAGAGATGACAGCACCTCCACTACGACCTAGAGAAAGGAGAGGAAGTTAACAGGGTCCTGTTATAGTACTGAGAGATGATAGCACCTCCACTACGACCTAGAGAGAGGAGAGGAAGTTAACAGGGTCTAGTACTGAGAGATGACAGCACCTCCACTACGACCTAGAGAGAGGACAGGAAGTTAACAGGGTCCTGTTATAGTACTGAGAGATGACAGCACCTCGACTACGACCTAGAGAGAGGAGAGGAAGTTAACAGGGTCCTGTTATAATACTGAGAGATGACAGCACCTCCACTACGACCTAGAGAGAGGACAGGAAGTTAACAGGGTCCTGTTATATTACTGAGAGATGATAGCACCTCCACTACGACCTAGAGAGAGGACAGGAAGTTAACAGGGTCCTTTTATAGTACTGAGAGATGATAGCACCTCGACTACGACCTAGAGAGAGGAGAGGAAGTTAACAGGGTCCTGTTATAGTACTGAGAGATGACAGCACCTCGACTACGACCTAGAGAGTGGAGAGGAAGTTAACAGGGTCCTGTTATAGTACTGAGAGATGACAGCACCTCCACTACGACCTAGAGAAAGGAGAGGAAGTTAACAGGGTCTAGTACTGAGAGATGACAGCACCTCCACTACGACCTAGAGAGAGGACAGGAAGTTAACAGGGTCCTGTTATAGTACTGAGAGATGACAGCAACTCCGTTAAGAGGGGGGTGAGGGAAGGTGTGTAGATACAGGATTCCTAAACTATGTCTTGTAGAGGGACATGGTTTGTGCCATGGTGTATTTAGAGCCACTGTGTTAGATACAGTATCTGTTGATGTGTTGATAGTGGCTGGCTGGCTGGCTGGCTGGCGCACCTGCTAGCTAGAGGAACTAACAGTCACATGACAACGGCAGAAATAGTTTAGACTTCTGAAACTACCTCGCTCTCTCTCTCATGAAGCGTGAACAGAATAAATATTAGGTAGGTGTCCATACAGCCATCTTAAGACTGTCATAAGAGTGTTGTAGAGGTATCATAAGTATGTCATAAGGGTGTCGTAGGGGTGACTTACCGATGGTGCGGCTGGGCATGGATGAGAGGACTTTGAGGGTGGCGGAGGACCAGCGTTCCTCTAGAAGGGGGTCTAACTGTCCCCCCACTTCCTCCTCACCCCTCCCCGCGCTCCCACGCCATATCTCCTGACCAGGGCTGGACAGGTACGCTACACTGTCTGGAGGAAGGAGAGTATGACGTTTATGTCTGTTTTCACACACACACTCTAACACTAGGTCTCTCTCTCTTATACCCAGTCACACACTACCTCGTTCCTCCTCGTCCAGGTCTCTCTCATACCCAGTCACACACTACCTCGTTCCTCATCGTCCAGGTCTCTCTCTCTTATACCCAGTCACACACTACCTCGTTCCTCCTCGTCCAGGTCTCTCTCTCTTATACCCAGTCACACACTACCTCGTTCCTCCTCGTCCAGGTCTCTCTCTCTTATACCCAGTCACACACTACCTCGTTCCTCCTCGTCCAGGTCTCTCTCTTACACCCAGTCACACACTACCTCGTTCCTCCTCGTCCAGGTCTCTCTCTCTTACACCCAGTCACACACTACCTCGTTCCTCCTCGTCCAGGTCTCTCTCTTACACCCAGTCACACACTACCTCGTTCCTCCTCGTCCAGGTCTCTCTCTTATACCCAGTCACACACTACCTCGTCCAGGTCTCTCTCTCATACCCAGTCACACACTACCTCGTTCCTCCTCGCCCAGGTCTCTCTCTTACACCCAGTCACACACTACCTCGTTCCTCCTCGTCCAGGTCTCTCTCTCTTATACCCAGTCACACACTACCTCGTTCCTCCTCGTCCAGGTCTCTCTCTCTTATACCCAGTCACACACTACCTCGTTCCTCCTCGTCCAGGTCTCTCTCTCTTATACCCAGTCACACACTACCTCGTTCCTCCTCGTCCAGGTCTCTCTCTCTTATACCCAGTCACACACTACCTCGTTCCTCCTCGTCCAGGTCTCTCTCTCTTATACCCAGTCACACACTACCTCGTTCCTCCTCGTCCAGGTCTCTCCCTCTTATACCCAGTCACACACTACCTCGTTCCTCCTCGTCCAGGTCTCTCTGTAGTTCCTGCAGCTCCAAGGCTTCCTGTCTCTGATCCTCTATCAGCTGGTTAAAGGAGTCATGGACCCCCTCTTCATCCGCTGGGCTCCTGTTACACACATACACACAGAGAGACAGACAGAGAGACAGAGAGACAGAGAGACAGACAGACAGACAGACAGACAGACAGACAGACAGACAGACAGACAGACAGACAGACAGACAGAAATTAGAAAACAAACCCAATAAACTCCCAGTAACCAGTGTTCAGACAAACACACCCCTAACCAGTAACCAGTGTTCAGACAAACGCACCCCTAACCAGTAACCAGTGTTCAGACAAACACACCCCTAACCAGTAACCAGTGTTCAGACAAACACACCCCTAATCAGTAACCAGTGTTCAGACAAACACACCCCTAACCAGTAACCAGTGTTCAGACAAACACACCCCTAACCAGTAACCAGTGTTCAGACAAACACACCCCTAACCAGTAACCAGTGTTCAGACACACACACCCCTAACCAGTAACCAGTGTTCAGACAAACACACCCCTAACCAGTAACCAGTGTTCAGACAAACACACCCCTAACCAGTAAGCAGTGTTCAGACAAACACACCCCTAACCAGTAACCAGTGTTCAGACACACACACCCCTAACCAGTAACCAGTGTTCAGACAAACACACCCCTAACCAGTAACCAGTGTTCAGACAAACACACCCCTAACCAGTAACCAGTGTTCAGACAAACACACCCCTAACCAGTAACCAGTGTTCAGACACACACACCCCTAACCAGTAACCAGTGTTCAGACAAACACACCCCTAACCAGTAACCAGTGTTCAGACAAACACACCCCTAACCAGTAAGCAGTGTTCAGACAAACACACCCCTAACCAGTAACCAGTGTTCAGACACACACACCCCTAACCAGTAACCAGTGTTCAGACAAACACACCCCTAACCAGTAACCAGTGTTCAGACACACACACCCCTAACCAGTAACCAGTGTTCAGACACACCGCCACAGTGTAAACACTCCTCACCACTGGGCTTCAGCCCTGACAACTCTTCATGTCTCATAATTCATGGCCTTTTAACACCACATTTGAAAGGAACCACAATCACAAGCCTTTTGTTCCCCAGGGACCCTGCAGCTGAACACCACAGGAAGTGAGTCACTCATAAAATTCTCCTCAGTAAATACAACACACACACACACACACACACACACACACAGGAACAAAGACTAGTCAAACAGTCCAACAAACACAGTCAGTCTGTTCTGTGAGAACAATGGGTCTGGCTGGATACTGGTACTGTGCAGAATTGGGCCTCAAAGAGTTGCCTCAAAGAACATCAAACAGACAGTTAACCCTGTCATTGTCTTATTTTAATCCTCTTCTGTTTACCAGAACATCAAACAGACAGTTAACCCTGTCATTGTCTTATTGCCAGCCTCCCCTGATATAGTGTATTGATACTCACTCCAGGCCAGCCTCCCCTGATATAGTGTATTAATACGCACTCCAGGCCAGCCTCCACTGATATAGTGTATTAATACTCACTCCAGGCCAGCCTCCCCTGATATAGTGTATTAATACTCACTCCAGGCCAGCCTCCACTGATATAGTGTATTGATACTCACTCCAGGCCAGCCTCCCCTGATATAGTGTATTAATACTCACTCCAGGCCAGCCTCCACTGATATAGCGTATTGATACTCACTTCAGGCCAGCCTCCCCTGATATAGTGTATTAATACTCACTCCAGGCCAGCCTCCACTGATATAGCGTATTGATACTCACTCCAGGCCAGCCTCCCCTGATATAGTGTATTAATACTCACTCCAGGCCAGCTTCCCTGATATAGTGTATGAATACTCACTCCAGGCCAGCCTCCACTGATATAGTGTATTGATACTCACTCCAGGCCAGCCTCCCCTGATATAGTGTATGAATACTCACTTCAGGCCAGCCTCCACTGATATAGTGTATTGATACTCACTCCAGGCCAGCCTCCCCTGATATAGTGTATTAATACTCACTCCAGGCCAGCCTCCACTGATATAGTGTATTGATACTCACTCCAGGCCAGCCTCCCCTGATATAGTGTATTAATACTCACTCCAGGCCAGCCTCCACTGATATAGCGTATTGATACTCACTCCAGGCCAGCCTCCACTGATAGTGTATTAATACTCACTCCAGGCCAGCCTCCACTGATATAGCGTATTGATACTCACTCCAGGCCAGCCTCCACTGATATAGTGTATTAATACTCACTCCAGGCCAGCCTCCATGTGTTCAGCAGTCAGGTCAAAGTTGACACTGTGAGCCATCTCTCTCTCCCCGTCTCTCCTCTCTGCTGTCTGTCTCGTTCTCTTTATCCGTCTGTCTGTCAACCATCAATCTCTGTCCACCAATCACAGAGAAGGGTCACACACTTGTCTGCTTAGTCCCGCCTCTCCACTCTCCTAGCATAGTGAAAACTACCAGAGAGAGAGAGAGAGAGAGAGAGAGAGAGAGAGAGAGAGAGAGAGAGAGAGACAGAGAGAGAGAGAGAGAGAGAGAGAGAGGAATGTTAGGAATCATAAGGTGTGGTGATTGAAGGTATCTCTTTTCCGTGTTTCAGCTTGTCTTCTAGTAGCACACACACACACACACACACACACACACACACACACACACACACACAATGTAGTGTTATTGTCATCAGTCAGTTACGTAAGCAAGTCTTAAATTGTACAGATAATCCGCCAGTCCATTTTCAAAAACCTCATCATACTGAGCCTTCTGGTCAACCTTAATGGTCAGATTATATACATTCTCAACTGGGTTCAGGACCTGATGTTCTGAGTTTGCAAATAGGACACACACACACACACACACACACACACACACACACACACACACACACACACACCTCATTAAAGCAGTTCTTTATCATACCAACAAAACATAGCAGCAGCAGTTGGTGTGTGTGTGTTTCACCAGTGAAGTGTTTGAATACAGTACTACATCATACCAGGCCAATACACCAGGGATGAATGATATATCGGTGAACATATCGGAATCAGACGATATCAGCTAAACATGCCAACATCGGTATCTGCCCGATGTCTAGTTTAACGCCCTGTGACAGGACCCTGTGACAACATGTAAATAGCTGCATCCAGCCTAACACCCCTACTGGGACAGGGAGAGTCTGCTGGGACAGTCTGCTGGGACAGGGTCAGTCTGCTGGGACTGGGACAGTCTGCTGGGACAGGGACAGTCTGCTGGGACAGGGACAGTCTGCTGGGACAGGGACAGTCTACTGGGACAGGGACAGTCTACTGGGACAGGGACAGTCTGCTGGGACAGGGACAGTCTACTGGGACAGGGACAGTCTGCTGGGACAGGGACAGTCTACTGGGACAGGGACAGTCTGCTGGGACAGGGACAGTCTACTGGGACAGGGACAGTCTACTGGGACAGGGACAGTCTACTGGGACAGGGACAGTCTACTGGGACAGGGACAGTCTACTGGGAAACGGACAGTCTGCTGGGACAGGGACAGTCTGCTGGGACAGGGACAGCCTGTTGGGACAGGGTGTGTGTGTGTGTGTGTGTGAGACTGGGTGGAGTTCCATGGTTCTTTTCCTGGCACAGACAACTCCTCCATGATGACCTCATCAGAGGCAGACAGCTGAGGGCAGAAATGACTGCACTGTGGAAGTGAATGGATTCAACATGTTCATTCTACACATCCTGTCTAGCCTCTCACTAGTCTTATTCTGTCTCCTCTCGCTCCTTATCTCTCTATCATAGATGTTCTCTCAGTCTCTCCTACAGACCCTCTCTCTCTCAGTCCCTCTCTCTCACTCAGTCCCTTTCTCTCCCTCAGTCCCTCTCTCTCCCTCAGTCCCTCTCTCTCTCTCAGTCCCTCTCTCTCTCTGTCCCTCTCTCTCTCTCAGTCCCTCTCTCTCTCTCAGTCCTCTCTCTCTCTCAGTCCCTCTCTCTCTCTCTCTCTCAGTCCCTCTCTCCCTCTCTCAGTCCCTCTCTCTCTCTCAGTCCCTCTCTCTCTCTGTCCCTCTCTCTCTCTCAGTCCCTCTCTCTCTCTCTCAGTCCCTCTCTCTGTCTCTCTCTCTCTCTCTCTCTGTCCCTCTCTCTCTGTCCCTCTCTCTCTCTCTGTCCCTCTCTCTCTCTCAGTCCCTCTCTCTCTCTGTCCCTCTCTCAGTCCCTCTCTCTCTCTCAGTCCCTCTCTCTCTCTCAGTCCCTCTCTCTCTCTCTCAGTCCCTCTCTCTCTCTCTCTGTCCCTTGCTCTCTCTCTCAGTCCCTCTCTCTCTCTCTCTCTCAGTCCCTCTCTCTCTCTCTCTCAGTCCCTCTCTCTCTCTCTCTAACTTGCTCTCTTTCGTTGAGCCAAATCTCTATTGTCTTGGCTGTGCTTTTCAGTCCGTTCAAATCCATAACCTACGCATTTCCATATTATCTCACAGCCTTCCCCTCGAGTGTCTCTCTCCACTTTCTCTCCCTCTGTCTCTCCCTCTCTCACATTCTCTCCCTCTCTCACTTTCTCTCCACATTCTCTACCTCTCTCACTTTCTCTCTCACATTCGCTCCCTCTCTCACATTCTCTCCCTCTCTCACTTTCTCTCCACATTCTTTCCCTCTCTCACTTTCTCTCCACATTCTTTCCCTCTCTTTCTTTCTCTCCCTCTCTGTTTCTCTCCACATTCTCTCCCCTCCTTCGGTCCTCCCTCCTTCGGTCCTCCCACCTTCGGTCCTCCCTCCTTCGGTCCTCCCTCCTTCGGTCCTCCCTCTCTCACTCTCCTAGGGCATATTGTCAGACTGCTGGTCTTTTCACAGAGACAAGTCCCAAATGACACCCTATTCCCTATATAGTGCACTACTTTAGACCAGAGCCCTATTCCCTATATAGTGCACTACTTTAGACCAGAGCCCTATTCCCTATATAGTGCACTACTTTAGACCAGAGCCCTATTCCCTATATAGTGCACTACTTTAGACCAGAGCCCTATTCCCTATATAGTGCACTACTTTAGACCAGAGCCCTATTCCCTATATAGTGCACTACTTTTGACCAGAGCCCTATTCCCTATATAGTGCACTACTTTAGACCAGAGCCCTATTCCCTATATAGTGCACTACTTTAGACCAGAACCCATGTCCTTTTCTCTGTGTGTGTGTTTGTGTGTGTGCATGCATGAAGATCAGTGTCTATCTGTGTGTGTGTGTGTGTGTGTGTGTGTGTGTGTGTGTGTGTGTGTGTGTGTGTGTGTGTGTGTGTGGTGTGTGTGAGACACTGTCAACAACCCCTGAACATTGTCTGAACATCCTGATTATGTGATGGATAGGACAGCCACTGTCATCCACTCAGACTGGAATGAACATCCTGATTATGTGATGGATAGGACAGCCACTGTCATCCACTCAGACTGGAATGAACATCCTGATTATGTGATGGATAGGACAGCCACTGTCATCCACTCAGACTGGAATGAACATCCTGATTATGTGATGGATAGGACAGCCACTGTCATCCACTCAGACTGGAATGAACATCCTGATTGTGTGATGGATAGGACAGCCACTGTCATCCACTCAGACTGGAATGAACATCCTGATTATGTGATGGATAGGACAGCCACTGTCATCCACTCAGACTGGAATGAACATCCTGATTATGTGATGGATAGGACAGCCACTGTCATCCACTCAGACTGGAATGAACATCCTGATTATGTGATGGATAGGACAGCCACTGTCATCCACTCAGACTGGAATGAACATCCTGATTATGTGATGGATAGGACAGCCACTGTCATCCACTCAGACTGGAATGAACATCCTGACTATGTGATGGATAGGACAGCCACTGTCATCCACTCAGACTGGAATGAACATCCTGACTATGTGATGAATAGGACAGCCACTGTCATCCACACAGACTGGAATGAACATCCTGACTATGTGATGGATAGGACAGCCACTGTCATCCACACAGAGAGTCTGTAGTACAGCCAAACAAAGCAAGTCAGCTGGCCTGTCAGTGAAAACACATTTACTGCACTGTCTAACACAACGGCAGATTAACGATACAGCATACTTACACAACACTAATATACTTACACAACACTAATATACTTACACAACACTAATATACTTACACAACACTAATATACTTACACAATATTTTATAAATGTTAAAGTTGCTGTGGATGTCACGTTTCTTCAAAATCGAACCCAGAAGCAGACCAGGACAAGGAGAGTAGGAAGAAGGTGAGTATTTATTTACAAGTGAATGTGAGTGGGTAGATACATCCAGGTGGCGTAGCGGGCAGCGGTGGTGAGTTGATGGGAGTAAATAGGTGGATCCAATGGGGAAGCGGAATCCTCCGATGACCAGGCGGGAATGGGGTAAATGATCCGGGTGAGTAACTGAAGACAGAACAAACGGAGGTAAGTTGAAGGCAAGCAAGACGTACAAAACAACAAAACAAATTCTATCCAACTTGAGGCTGATACTATGGCACAACATACTGTTCATGGCTAACGATCCGGCAGGGAATGGATGTCAGGTCAGAGCTTTTGAAGGGGAGAGGTGATGATCAGGACAGGTGTGCAGATTACTGATGGGATACAGGTGCGGGTGAACATCGATCTCCCAACAAGCTAATCTGCCCGGCAACCAGACAGGGTGCGTTCCAGGACACCGGAAACACACTCCAGGACAGAAACACAGGCAAACACAGACTCAGGAAGCGGGGTTCGTGACAGTACCCCCCCTCCGACGAACGCCACCGGGCGGACTACCTAGAGCACCAGGGTGGAGGCGGTAGAAGTCACGAAGCAGGTCGTCATCAAGGATCTGACGCCGAGGAATCCAACTCCTCTCCTCTGGACCATATCCTTCCCAATCCACGAGATATTGGAAACCTCGACCCCGCCGTCTGGAATCCATTATGCGGCGCACCGTGTAGGCAGGACCACCTCCGATCATCCGAGGAGGAGGAGGACGAGGAGGAGGCGGCAACAGAGGACTGATGAGAACCGGCTTGAGGCAGGAGACATGAAAAGTGGAGTGTACTCGAAGCGTTGCCGGCAACTTGAGTCGGACCACAACAGGGTTAATGATTCTCTCCACCACAAACGGACCAATGAACTTCGGTGACAGTTTCCTCGACTCAGTCCGTAGAGGAAGATCCCGTGTAGCCAACCAAACCTTATCTCCGATGGTGTAAGCGGGAGCAGGAATACGGCGACGATTTGCCTGGATCTGATACCGGTCAGAAACTCTAAGGAGAACCTTCCGGGCCCGATGCCAGGTCCGGTGGCAACGACGAATGTGGGCCTGGACAGAAGGAACCGAAAGATCCCTCTCCTGAGAAGGAAACAAGGGAGGTTGGTATCCGTACAGGCATTGGAAGGGGGACATCCCAGTGGCAGATGAAGGAAGGGTATTATGGGCATACTCGACCCAGGGTAATTGAGATGACCAAGAGGTGGGATCAGAGGAGACAAGACAACGCAGCGTGGACTCCATCTTCTGGTTGGCTCTCTCCGCCTGACCATTAGATTGTGGGTGAAATCCAGAAGTGAGACTGACTGTAGCTCCAATGGCCAAACAGAAGGATTTCCAGACAGCAGAGGTAAATTGAGGACCACGGTCAGAAACAATGTCACTGGGCAATCCGTGGACCCTGAAAACCTCCCTAACAAGGATCTCGGACGTCTCCGTGGCAGATGGAAGCTTGGAGAGAGGGACAAAATGAGCAAACTTGCTGAATCTGTCCACAATGGTCAGAATGACCGTGTTCCCAACAGAAGGGGGCAATCCCGTGACAAAATCCAGGGCCAGATGCGACCAAGGTCGCCGAGGAATAGGTAGGGGGTGAAGAAGCCCAGAGCTGGGCCGATTGGTACTCTTGTTCTGAGCACAAACAGGACATGCGGCAACAAACCTCCGGGTATCTTCTCCCATGGCAGGCCACCAAAATCGTCTGCGCAGTAGCGCCATAGTCCGAGCAACGCCAGGGTGACAAGCTATCTTGCTGGCGTGGGACCACTGAAGAACAGCAGAACGGACCGACTCAGGCACGAACAACCGACCGGGTGGACCGTTACCGGGGCCGGGCTGCGTCCGAAGGGCCGCCATCACATCCTCCTCAATCTTCCATGTAACGGCTCCCACGACAAGGTTCTGGGGAAGAATCGTCTCAGTCTTGGCCCCACTCTCATCCGTCTTGGAGAACATCCGGGACAAGGCGTCCGCTTTGCCGTTCTTCGACCCAGGTCGGAACGTCAGGAAAAAATTGAAGCGTCCAAAAAACAAAGCCCACCTGGCCTGACGGGAGTTGAGACGTTTAGCCGATTGCACGTAAGCCAGATTCTTGTGGTCAGTCCAGACCACAAACGGTTGCTCCGCTCCCTCCAACCAGTGACGCCACTCCTCCAAGGCAAGCTTCACAGCGAGAAGCTCCCGGTTACCCACATCGTAGTTTCTCTCAGCTGGTGAAAGACGACAAGAGTAGAAGGCGCAGGGATGGAGTTTACCGTCAGTGGAGCTACGCTGGGACAGGATGGCGCCCACCCCCACATCAGACGCGTCCACCTTAACAACAAACTGACGGGAAGTGTCAGGTTGAGATAGAATCGGCGCGTTGGTGAATCGGCTCTTCAAGTTCAGAAATGCACGGTCTGCCTCAGGAGTCCAACAGAATATTCTGGTGCAAGACGTCAGAGCAGTTAAAGGGGCGGCCACCCGGCTGTAATCACGGATAAACCTCCGATAGAAGTTCGCAAATCCCAGGAATCTCTGGAGCTGCAATCTCGTACCGGGCCGGGCCCAATCCCGAACCGCCCGAACCTTCTCTTGGTCCATCTTGATCTCACCCCTGGAGATGATGTACCCGAGGAAGGATGTAGTGTGGGCGTGAAAATCACACTTCTCTGCCTTCACAAACAGACGGTTCTCTAATAACCGCTGCAGAACCTGTTTAACATGCTGGATGTGGCTGGAAAGCTCCTTGGAGAAAATCAGGATGTCATCCAGGTAAACGAACACAAACAGACCGATCATATCCCTCAGTACGTCATTCACCAAACCTTGGAACACTGCTGGAGCGTTGGAAAGTCCAAACGGCATCACCTGGTACTCGAAATGTCCCATAGGTGTATTGAATCCAGTCAACCACTTGTCCCCCTCTTTGATCCGAACCAGATGATACGCATTGCGTAGATCAAGCTTCGTAAACAAGAATCGAAAGCGGAGCTCATCAAGGGCAAGGGGTACTTGTTTTTGACCGTAATATCATTCAACCCCCGATAATCAATACACGGTCGAAGAGAGCCATCCTTCTTACTCACAAAAAAAAATCCAGCTCCCAGGGGTGATGATGAGGGACGAATGAGACCTGCAGCAAGAGACTCCTTTATGTAGGTCTCCAGGGCTTCCCGCTCAGGTCGAGAAATACTGTATAACCGTCCCTTGGGAAAGGCAGCTCCAGGGAACAGCTTAATTGTACAATCATAAGGTCGGTGGGGAGGAAGTGACTGAGCTTTCTGCTTACTGAACACCTCACCCAACTCATGATATGTTTCAGGAACCAGGGACAAATCAGGAGGAGCAGACTCACTGACCCGACTGGGGACAGCATGAGAACAGGCAGTCCTGAGGCAGTTAGCATGGCACTCAATGCTCCAACTAGTCACCTTACCAGTCACCCAATCGAACGAAGGATTGTGTTCTCTTAGCCAGGGGTATCCAAGAACCAGAGGAACATGGGGGGAAGGCAAAATGAAAAAAGAAATAACCTCTGAATGATTCCCCGACAACAACATCTTAACCGGTTCGGTCCTCATAGTGATCCGTGCCAGACTACTGCCGTTCAGAGTGGTTGCTTCAATGGCTTCCGGTAGTTGCTCCTTGGAAAGCCCCAGCTGTTCCACTAAGTCGGCATCAATGAAGCTGTCATCGGCACCTGAATCGATGAAAGCGTTAATCGCTAAACTCTGATTCTTATTTATGAGGGTAGCAGGAAAACGAGGTCTGACAGGGCTCGAGAGGTTGAAACTGGCTCGCTAACAAACCTCCCAAACTTAACGAGCCGAGCAGTTTAACGGGCGCTGAGGACAAACGGAGATGTAATGTCCCGAGCTACCACAGTAGAGGCAGCTGTTGGTCTCACGTCTACGTTGGCGCTCGTCCTTAGTTAACCCGTACCGCCCCACTTGCATAGGTTCAGGATCTGGCGGCAGGACTCCTCCACTAATCCCGTGTGAGGGAAAATGATCAACCCGTTCTGGTCCACTTCCTGACCCGAATGGTAACCGAGTCTCAGATTGATTAGATGGACCCCACTGCTTCTCCCTCCTTCTCTCTCGGACTCTATTATCTACCCGAATAGCTAAGGTAACCAAACTATCCAGGTCACTAGGCTCTGGATAGGAGATCAGCTCGTCCTTGAGTTGCTCCGACAACCCCTGGTAAAAAAACGCTTGTAGTGATTCCTCATTCCAACCACTCTCCACAGCCAATGTCCTGAATTCTATCACAAAGTCTGCCACACTGCAAGCTCCTTGGCGAAGAGTGAACAAACGTTTAGCTGCGTCCTTACCTCGGACTGGATGGTCAAAAAGCCTTCTCATCTCTCCCGTGAATTCCTGGTATGAAGCCATGCAGGTCTCCTGTCGTTCCCAAACGGCTGAAGCCCATTCCAGAGCTCTTCCACGCAGCAGTTCAATAACAAAGGCTATCCTAGCCTTGTCAGTGGCGTAAGAATGGGGCTGCAGATCAAACACTAACCCACACTGCATAAGAAACGAACGGCATCTTCCCAAATCCCCTTCATATTTATCAGGCGTCGGTACCTTGGGTTCACGGAAGGAAACCGCATCAGACACGGCAGGTGAGATGGGTGAAACAGGTGGTGAATGAATCGCCGGCAAACTGAGCTGATCCTGGATCTGTGTCAAGCTAGCAGATAAATTCTGGATTGCACCCGCTATCTCCTGTAGCGTCGTCTTGTGTTGTCCCAGTGTCTTCCCCTGCTGGGTAATGGCATGGCAAACGGAATCCAGGTCCGCTGGGTTCATCCTTGGCCGGATCGTTCTGTCACGTTTCTTCAAAATCGAACCCAGAAGCAGACCAGGACAAGGAGAGTAGGAAGAAGGTGAGTATTTATTTACAAGTGAATGTGAGTGGGTAGATACATCCAGGTGGCGTAGCGGGCAGCGGTGGTGAGTTGATGGGAGTAAATAGGTGGATCCAATGGGGAAGCGGAATCCTCCGATGACCAGGCGGGAATGGGGTAAATGATCCGGGTGAGTAACTGAAGACAGAACAAACGGAGGTAAGTTGAAGGCAAGCAAGACGTACAAAACAACAAAACAAATTCTATCCAACTTGAGGCTGATACTATGGCACAACATACTGTTCATGGCTAACGATCCGGCAGGGAATGGATGTCAGGTCAGAGCTTTTGAAGGAGAGAGGTGATGATCAGGACAGGTGTGCAGATTACTGATGGGATACAGGTGCGGGTGAACATCGATCTCCCAACAAGCTAATCTGCCCGGCAACCAGACAGGGTGCGTTCCAGGACACCGGAAACACACTCCAGGACAGAAACACAGGCAAACACAGACTCAGGAAGCGGGGTTCGTGACAGTGGAGGAGAAACAGTATGTAAAGGTGAAACTATAAAGGCCCAGGGCAGGGTTCCTGGAGGCCCAGGGCAGGGTTCCTGGAGGCCCAGGGCAGGGTTCCTGGCGGCCCAGGGCAGGGTTCCTGGAGGCCCAGGGCAGGGTTCCTGGAGGCCCAGGGCAGGGTTCCTGGAGGCCCAGGGCAGGGTTCCTGGCTGCCCAGGGCAGGGTTCCTGGCGGCCCAGGGCAGGGTTCCTGGCGGCCCAGGGCAGGGTTCCTGGAGGCCCAGGGCAGGGTTCCTGGAGGCCCAGGGCAGGGTTCCTGGAGGCCCAGGGCAGGGTTCCTGGAGGCCCAGGGCAGGGTTCCTGGAGGCCCAGGGCAGGGTTCCTGGAGGCCCAGGGCAGGGTTCCTGGCGGCCCAGGGCAGGGTTCCTGGCGGCCCAGGGCAGGGTTCCTGGCGGCCCAGGGCAGGGTTCCTGGCGGCCCAGGGCAGGGTTCCTGGCGGCCCAGGGCAGGGTTCCTGGCGGCCCAGGGCAGGGTTCCTGGCGGCCCAGGGCAGGGTTCCTGGCGGCCCACGGCGGTGATATTTGGACCCCCAAGTAAAATAATACTAAGTTATATATATTTATATATATATTTTTTTACATGTTCATTGTTGGACATTAAAGACTGTAAAAACACCAGGAAATCATCTCCAAGTGATTTTCCTTTAAGAACTCTGTTCCCATGTAATCCCACGCACAAGAGAGAGACGTGATCATATACAAATACAAGCAAGGGTTGAAATGATTATGTGTTAGTCAAACATCTGTTTGGGCTTCTTCGGTCAATTTGCAGTCTACAAATGATTTGCAATTATGTTCCGGCTGGAGCAGGGTGGGGGAGGAGGAGGGGGAGAGGGGAGCAGGTGGAGAGGGGAGCAGGTGGAGGGAGGAGGAGGGGGAGCAGAGGGAGGGAGGAGGAGGGGGAGAGGGGAGCAGGGGGAGGGAGGAGCAGGCGGAGGGGAGAGGGGAGCAGGAGGAGAGGGGTAGGGGGGGGGGGTAGGGAGGAGGAGGAGGGGGGAGCAGAGGGAGGAGGAGGGGAAGAGGGGAGCAGAGGGTGTAAGGGGGTCAAAAGAGGGGGTGGGACTGACAGGGTAGAAGGGAATTTTGTCAGTCTGGCAGTTAACGGCTGACTGATAATCAGTTCACACAACAGTAAAACTAACAGAGAGAGAGAGAGAGAGAGACACACAAACAGAGACAGAGACAGAGAGAGAGAGAGAGACACACACAAACAAGGAGAGAGAGAGAGAGACAGAGAGAGAGAGAGACAGAGACAGAGAGAGAGACACACACAAACAAGGAGAGAGAGAGAGACAGAGAGAGAGACAGAGAGAGAAAGACACACAAACAGAGAGAGAGAGACACAGAGAGAGAAAGACACACACAGAGAGAGAGAGAGAGACACACACAAACAGAGAGAGAGAGAGACACAGAGAGAGAGAGAGAGAGAGAGAAAGACACACACACACACACACACAGAGAGAGATAGAGACACACAACCAAAGAGAGAGCGAGACACACAACCAAGAGAGAGAGACACACAACCAAAGAGAGAGAGAGAGAGAGAGCACGAGAGAGAGACACACAACCAGAGAGAGAGAGAGAGAGAGAGAGATAGAGACACACACAACCAAAGAGAGAGAGACACACAACCAGAGAGAGAGAGACACACAACCAGAGAGAGAAAGAGATAGAGAGAGACACACAGAGAGAGAAAGAGGCACAGAGAGAGAGACACACACACGGAGAGGAAACAGAATCAGCACACAGAACAGAAACACGTTCAGGACTGCTGTACCAGAAGCACATAACTAGAATTATAGTGCTATAGGCAGGAGCAAGGCCCTCTTGTTCTTCAGTGCATTGTGTTGTCACTCAGTTGAGGGAACGGACAGGAAAATGAAATCAACAGAGAGGCACCCCAGATAACCATGTGAATGGAACAAGGAAGAGAGGAGAGAAAAGGCCTAATGTGAGAGGATGGAAGGGGAGTAAAAGGTAGAGGAGAAAGTGGAAACATGGAAGTAATTACACAGACTGACACACTGCACTGTAATTACACTGCCCTGTTGTGCTACAGCTCTCCCCGTGTTGTCACGGCAACGGAACAGACCAGTATTCTGCAGTCAACTGTCACTAGGCCAAGACAACTAAACTTGGGGTCCCGGGGTGGATGAAGGCCCACAAACAATACACAACGTATAGTCTTACAGGAGGTAAAGACCTGCATAGATACAGTTCCTATTGATGTCTCTCTGTGGAAGTTTCCCATCTGGGGTCAGGTTAGCATTGTGCCCACTAATGGTTAAGGTTAGGATTGGGGGAGGGAACACTGATCCTGGATCTGTACTTAGGGGAAACCCCACCCCAGAGCATTGAATTCACTGTGGAAGTAGGAGTAAGATGAACTGATGTTGGCCCTGGACACAATGGACTGGTTTCTCTGACACAGATCAAGCTTACTCCTGAACTAAAAGGCATGTTATAACACAAAGCTAACGTTATAACACAAAGCTATCCCCAGCTATGCAGCCAAACAAGGTGTGTGTGTCTTTCTGTGTCATGTGCTCTTTCACATTGTAATAAATATATACAATGAGTGGTAGGGTCTTGAGACTAGGGCTTTGGGACAAAAGCTTCATATTTTTGTTGTGTTGAAGGCAGCTGATAGCCTATAAATGGGGTAAACGTTCAAGTTGGTGTAGGCTACATTTGGCCCAATTATAGTTAACCTATAAAAACAAACGATACATTTTGAAACATCGGTCATACTAGCGACGTGTTTCTGCAAGCCCTGCAATTCACCGACGGACTCTGCAATCCTACCCCCAAGGCAGTCGACATGAATGACAGGCACTGACTGATAACGTCGACCGATACGGTTCTCTTTCCGCTTGTTTTAGTTCACAACGAAACTAGTCCACCTAGTTAGACCTCAAAGCACCGTAAACAACCCACACTTGTTGCATTGTTGTTTCTGTTATTAATGGCGCATTGCCTTTACTTTTCGGTCGGTTTACTCTTAGCCTGTCAGTCCCTCAAACGTGTCAGACTGAACAGTTAAAATATCCTGGAAGCTACAGCGGACAAACTGTTTCTCGAGATTGTTTTGCCGTGTGCAAATACATGGAAAGGAAAACGAGAAGACAATGTGAAAAAAGCTACAGTCAGCCATACGGTCGGTTCACTCACCCCCTTCGTAACTTGCGCAACCCGTTCAAGCTTAAACCTGCCGTGCCGCCGCAGTAGATCCGTCTCTCTCTCTACTGTTACAAAATACATCTGCATGTTGAACAGCGGCAACGAACCATTGTCGACTCTAGGGGTGACGATATCATTATCCTGCCGCATTGAAACGTTGTTACGGGCAACAGGTAGACTTTTACGGAGAAACAGTTTACCGGTTGTGTCAACGTGTGGTTTATATTTCAGTTCAAGAAAAACCGACGCTGTGTGTTTGTCATTTTATGTTGGTACCGCAAAGTCCCCCCCCAAATAAAGTTTTCCACCGATTGGAACATTCCTATTCATTGCTCGAAATCCTTCTTCCACAACGTTTGTTTTCACACGCTATATAATTCCATAGACAGCTGTCAGTACAGTATATTTCCTTGGTAAGAAAAGTTTGAAGACTGTCCTTTCTAGATTTTTTATTTTTTATACCTTATCATTCATAAAACATTTCAACAAACGTATAGGCTAGCCTTCTGATGCTACTTTAGGCTAAACGTCTCCAATACAGGTGGCTTAAACGTTTGTGAATTCATCAATTTGCCAAATCAAGTAGCCTACTCCATTGACAGAGCCTAGTCTGATTAAGGTGTGAGAGATTGTCTAGGTGTGTTGTATTCACAATTTCTATTGCACAACATGTTCCCTGGTCTGTTCTAGCCTAAAGGTAGCCTATCAATGAAACATACAAACGGAAGAATGGTGATCTGAGAGGTGAAAGAAGGAAACTAAGAGCCTGAAATTACCTGTGTGCTGTTGATCAGGTGATTCTTCTGTATCCTATTTCTTGGATTGAAAGTTACAATAAGGGGCTCTCTCTATCTGTCTCTGACTACCTGGCCACACCTAATGTAGTATTAACTTGCCTCGAGAACCTCTGGGTAATGTAGTTTTTGATCAATGACTGAAAGAAGAAGCATATTTCCAAAACTACAACCTCTCTTTCCACCTCTCCGTTCTTCTCTCTACCTTTTCATTCCTCTCTCTCTACCTCTCCATTCCCCTGTCTCTATCTCTCCATTCCCCTGTCTCTTCCTCTCCATTCCCCTGTCTCTACCTCTCCATTCCCCTGTCTCTTCCTCTCCATTCCCCTGTCTCTACCTCTCCATTCCCCTGTCTCTTCCTCTCCATTCCCCTGTCTCTACCTCTCCATTCCCCTGTCTCTTCCTCTCCATTCCCCTGTCTCTACCTCTCCATTCCCCTGTCTCTACCTGTCCATTCCCCTGTCTCTTCCTCTCAATTCCCCTGTCTCTACCTCTCCATTCCCCTGTCTCTTCCTCTCCATTCCCCTGTCTCTACCTCTCCATTCCCCTGTCTCTACCTGTCCATTCCCCTGTCTCTTCCTCTCAATTCCCCTGTCTCTACCTCTCCATTCCCCTGTCTCTACCTCTCCATTCCTCAAACAGACTGGTACCCAGGCTACCTTTTTACATGCTAGAGATGATTTCCCTCCTCCACTAGTTACACTCAGACTGCATGGACAACTATGCCACCATTTGCAGCCATGCAGCCAGCATTTCACAGCCTGTATTTGGCATCACGAGAACTGTTATCTCACATTTACATCTTAGTCCTTCTGCAGACGCTCTTATCCAGAGCATGTTTTACAATCAGCGGTGCATTCAACCAAGAGAGGTAAAACAACCACAAGCTGCACCAACTGTTTGCTTTGGTCTCCATAGACTACAGTAGGGCGGTAGATAGCCTTTGGTCTCCACAGACTACAGTAGGGGCGGTAGATAGCCTTTGGTCTCCACAGACTACAGTAGGGGCGGTAGATAGCCTTTGGTCTCCACAGACTACAGTAGGGGCGGTAGATAGCCTTTGGTCTCCACAGACTACAGTAGGGGCGGTAGATAGCCTTTGGTCTCCACAGACTACAGTAGGGGCGGTAGATAGCCTTTGGTCTCCACAGACTACAGTAGGGCGGTAGATAGCCTTTGGTCTCCACAGACTACAGTAGGGGCGGTAGATAGCCTTTGGTCTCCACAGACTACAGTAGGGGCGGTAGATAGCCTTTGGTCTCCACAGACTACAGTAGGGGCGGTAGATAGCCTTTGGTCTCCATAGACTACAGTAGGGGCGGTAGATAGCCTAGTGGTTAAGAGCGCCGGGCAAGGAAACGAAAGGTCACTGGTTTGAATCCCCGAGACGACAATGTGGGAAAATCTGTATTTCTGCCCTTGAGCGAAGCAGTTAGCCTCCAACAACTGCTCCTCGGGCGCTGTGGACATTGAGTAAGGCAGCTCCCTGCACCTCTCTGACTCAGAGGTGTTGGGGGTAAATGTGGAAGACTCATTTCGGTTGAATGCGATCGGTTGTGCAACTGACAAAGTAGCTGCTTTCCTTTCCCAGTAAGTCTATACATGATAATGCCATCGGTGGTTTGAGTAGGTGGTGAACACACACTCACTTTTCAGCAGAATCCTCTCCTAGATTCTCACCAACAGTTTCAGAATGACTATGGCCTGTGATCAGTCTTCATTCCGCATTTTAAACACTTTATTTGATTCCACATATTACATCATAAAGGATTCAAACATGACAATGGTCGTTGACCTCAAGGACACTTAAAGGAAACAAGAAGTATATCTTCCACACAGCTATGCTGCCCGTAACGACTGAAACAGAGGAGTACCTTCTCCTCCACACAGCTATGCAGCCCATAACGGCTGAAACAGAGGAGTACCTTCTCCTCCACACAGCTATGCAGCCCATAACGACTGAAACAGAGCAGTACCTTCTCCTCCACACAGCTATGCAGCCCATAATGACTGAAACAGAGCAGTACCTTCTCCTCCACACAGCTATGCAGCCCATAATGGCTGAAACAGAGCAGTACCTTCTCCTCCACACAGCTATGCAGTACCTTCTCCTCCACACAGCTATGCAGCCCATAATGGCTGAAACAGAGCAGTACCTTCTCTTCCACACAGCTATGCAGCCCATAACAACTGAAACAGAGTAGTACCTTCTCCTCCACATAGCTGGGTGTTTTGCCCTACTCATAGGCAGGCCTGCAATCTGAAGGCCTCATACAGTAATCCTATGTAGGTGGCCAAGACTACCAATCTGAAGGCCTCATACAGTAATCCTATGTACGTGGCCGAGACTACCAATCTGAAGGCCTCATACAGTAATCCTATGTAGGTGGCCGAGACTACCAAATATCACCAACTTGCATTTGCATCCCAGGCTGTCCAGGCCTGATATGAGGTGCTGGTATTTAAGGAGCTTTTCAGAAAAGTCCTGCTCGGTCTAATCTCTAATCTCTCCTGGATATACGTATTTGTCATTTCATGAAGGAAATGACAAACTTTCGCGAGTGAATTTGACTTCTGGGTAACCAAGATTATGCTCCATGTAACAATCAAATGAGCAGCCCACTTCCAAAATCAGCACCTCCCTCTGGCCTCCCCGCACAACACATCATCAACACTCTCTCTCTCTCTCTCACACACACACACACACACACACACACACACACACACACACACACACACACACACACACACACACACACACACACACACACACACACACACACACACACACACACACACACACACACACACACACACACACACACACACACACACACACACACACACACACACACACACACACACACACACACACACACACACACACACACACAGACCATCTTGCCTGCTCTGGACCCTCTCCACTCTGCTCCTCTTCGACCTCGTCCAGTCAGGCCTGTTAGCAGTGTGTATGTATGTATGGGTGAATTTGTGTGTATGCGTGTGTGTGTCTTCGTTCTCAACAACAGACTCAATAATGCAACACCCATCTCGGTTTCCTGTCATGTGATTTCCTGAGACCTGTCGGCAGAAGCTGCAGCTTATCCACAGGTCTTAGATCAGCTCTAAAATATGAAATAACAAGTCAACTTATAGGGGAGGATGACGTACCTAAGGTAGATGGGAGAGAGAGACACAGAGAGAGAGAGAGACAGAGAGAGAGAGGGAGACACACAGAGAGAGAGGGAGACACAGAGAGAGACAGAGAGAGAGAGGGAGACAGAGAGAGAGAGACAGAGAGAGAGAGGGAGACAGAGAGAGAGAGGGAGACACAGAGAGAGACAGAGAGAGAGAGGGAGACAGAGAGAGAGAGAGACAGAGAGAGAGACAGAGAGAGAGAGGGAGACAGAGAGAGAGACACAGAGACAGAGAGAGAGAGGGAGACAGAGAGAGAGAGAGACAGAGAGAGAGACAGAGAGAGAGAGGGAGACAGAGAGAGAGACACAGAGACAGAGAGAGAGAGAGGGAGAGAAGGAAACAGAGAGGGGCTGATGCGATGCTGATATTGGGTGGGAAGTGTGTGAATGTGTGTTTGAAGGGAGCTTTGAGTGAATGTGTGTACAGCGTCTAGTGACTGTATGTGCGTGTGCGCATATGAGAGTGTGTGTGCGAGCATGTGTGTGTAAGATCAGGAAGCGGAACACAGTAGAGACCTAGAAGACCTTGAAGAAAGATGGAGGACAAAGAATACAACAGCGGTGGCTTCATGAGGCTCGTATCAGGTAAACGTGTGTGTGTGTGTGTGTGTGTGTGTGTGTGTGTGTGTGTGTGTGTGTGTGTGTGGGCCACTTCCATCTTTTATGTGTTACACCCCCTCAGTTGATATAACTAACTATCTAGGTGTTTAACTAACTATCTAGGTGTTTAACTAACTATCTAGGTGTTTAACTAACTATCTAGGTGTTTAACTAACTATCTAGGTGTTTAACTATCTAGGTGTTTAACTAACTATCTAGATGTTTAACTTCAGTTGATATAACTAACTATCTAGATGTTTAACTAACTATCTAGGTGTTTAACTAACTATCTAGGTGTTTAACTAACTATCTAGGTGTTTAACTAACTATCTAGATGTTTAACTAACTATCTAGGTGTTTAACTAACTATCTAGGTGTTTAACTAACTATCTAGGTGTTTAACTAACTATCTAGATGTTTAACTTCAGTTGATATAACTAACTATCTAGATGTTTAACTTCAGTTGAACATGCAGCTTTAAACTTTCACTTTTCAGAGGTGCGTGTGTGTGGGGGTGTGTGTGTGTGTGTGTGTGTGTGTGTGTGTGTGTGGGTGTGTGTGGGGGTGTGTGGGGGCCACTTCCATCTTTTATGTGTTACACCCCCTCAGTTGATATAACTAACTATCTAGGTGTTTAACTAACTATCTAGGTGTTTAACTAACTATCTAGGTGTTTAACTAACTATCTAGGTGTTTAACTAACTATCTAGGTGTTTAACTAACTATCTAGGTGTTTAACTAACTATCTAGATGTTTAACTTCAGTTGATATAACTAACTATCTAGATGTTTAACTTCAGTTGATATAACTAACTATCTAGATGTTTAACTAACTATCTAGGTGTTTAACTAACTATCTAGGTGTTTAACTATCTAGGTGTTTAACTATCTATCTAGGTGTTTAACTAACTATCTAGGTGTTTAACTAACTATCTAGGTGTTTAACTAACTATCTAGGTGTTTAACTAACTATCTAGGTGTTTAACTAACTATCTAGGTGTTTAACTAACTATCTAGATGTTTAACTTCAGTTGATATAACTAACTATCTAGATGTTTAACTAACTATCTAGGTGTTTAACTAACTATCTAGGTGTTTAACTAACTATCTAGATGTTTAACTTCAGTTGATATAACTAACTATCTAGATGTTTAACTTCAGTTGATATAACTAACTATCTAGATGTTTAACTAACTATCTAGGTGTTTAACTAACTATCTAGGTGTTTAACTAACTATCTAGATGTTTAACTTCAGTTGATATAACTAACTATCTAGATGTTTAACTTCAGTTGATATAACTAACTATCTAGATGTTTAACTTCAGTTGATATAACTAACTATCTAGATGTTTAACTTCAGTTGAACATGCAGCTTTAAACTTTCACTTTTCAGAGGTGCATGTGTGTGGGGGGGTGTGTGTGTGTGTGTGTGTGTGTGTGTGTGTGTGTGTGTGTGTGGGTGTGTGTGGGGGTGTGTGTGTGTGTGTGTGAGAGAGAGAGAGAGAACCTTGTCTACTTCCTCTTGTTAGGTCAGTTGATGTTTTGTTGGCTGGTTATTTAGATCAGCTCTGAAATTAGCATATAGAATTGAATTCTATCAAACAATATCACTTGCATCATTTTATTTATTAATTAATTACTTTTTTTCCTATTCCATCTCCCCTGGTTGGAGGACTTCGTGGAAACAGAACAATTCAATACGTATAGATATATAATATATACTGAACAAAAATATAAACGCAACACGTTAATTAAGTGTTGGTCGCATTTTTCATGAGCTGAAATAAAAGATCCCAGAAATGTTCCATTTAACGCACGAAAAATTTTATTTCTCTAAAATGTTGTGCACAAATTTGTTTATGTCCCTGTTATTGAGCATTTCTCATTTGCCAAGATAATCCATCCACCTGACAGGTCTGACATATCAAGAAGCTGATTAAACAGCATGATCATTACATAGGCGCACCTTGTGCTGGGGTCAATAAAAGGCCACTCTAAATGTGCAGTTTTGTCATACAACGCAATGCTACAGATGTTTCAAGTTTTGAGGGAGTGTGCAATTGGCATGCTGACTGCAGGAATGTCCAACAGAGCTTTTGCCAGAGAATTTAATGTTAATTTCTCTACCATAAGCCACCTCCAACATCATTTTAGAGAATTTGGCAGTACATTCCAACCAGCCTCACAACCACAGACCACGTGTAACCACACCAGCCCAGGTCCTCCACATCTGGCTTCTTCACCTGTGAGATCGTCTCCATCCCTCTCTCTCTACCTCTTACTTCACCCTCACTCACTCTCTTCATCCCTTCATAGATGCTCTCCTCCCTTCTCCCTCTATCCATCAACCTCTTATCCCCTCCATGGACAAGAGCTGTAGCTCCATCCTTCCATAGATGAGTCTCTCTCCCCCGTTGCTCATTCTGTTTCATTTATAACATCTGTGGTTACTTTTCTCCCTTTTTCTCCCCATATTCATGGTTCCAATTGGTAGTTACAGTCTTGTCCCATCGCTGCAACTCCCGGACTCGGGAGAGGCGAAGGTTGAGAGCCATGGGTCCTCCGAAACACGACCCTGCCAAGCCACACTGCTCCCTTAACCCGGAAGCCAGCCGCACCAACGTGTCGTAAGAAACACCGTACAACTGGCGACCCCAGTCAGCGTGCAAGCACCCGGACCGCCAACAGGAGTCGCTATAGCGCGATGGGACAAGGACATCCCGGCTGGCCAAACCCTCCCCTAAGTGCCTTAGACCGATGAGCCACCCCTCACAGCTCATTCTGTCTCCCTCTCTCCCTCCCTCTCTCCATCCCTCTATCCATCATTCATCCATAATGTAATTTACAAAATAGCCTCCAACACTCTACTTAGCAAATGGGATGCAGTCTATCACAGTGGCACCCGTTTTGTCAACAAAGCCCCATATACTACCCATCATTGCGACCTGTGTGCTCTCGTTGGTTGGTCCTCGCTACATATTCGTCGCCAAACCCACTGGCTCCAGGTCATCTATAAGCCTTTGCTAGGTAAAGCCCTGCCTTATCTCAGCTCACTGGTCACTGAAGCAGCACCCACCTGTAGCACGCGCTCCAGCAGGTATATCTCACTGGTCATCCCCAAAGCCAACACCCCCTTTGGCCACCTTTCCTTCCAGTTCTCTGCTGCCAATGACTGGAACGAATTGCAAAAATCACTGAAGTTGGAGACTTATATCTCCCTCACTAACTTCAAGCATTGGCTGTCAGAGCAGCTTACCGATCGGTGTAGCTGTACACAGCCCATCTGTAAATTGCCTATCCAACCAACTACCTACCTCATCCCCATATTTTTTTATTTATTTTTTTCTGCTCTTTTGCACACCAGTATTTCTACTTGCACATCCTCATCTGCACATCTATCACTCCAGTGTTAATTGCTCAATTGTAATTACTTCGCCACTATGGCCTATTTATTGCCTTACCTCCTTACTTAATTTGCACACACTGTATACAGATTTTCTACTGTATTATTGATTGTACGTTTGTTTATTCCATGTGTAACTCTGTGTTGTTGTTTTTGTCGTACTGCTATGCTTTATCTTGGCCAGGTCGCAGTTGTAAATGAGAACTTGTTCTCAACTAGCCTACCTGGTTAAATAAAGGTGTTCTCAACTAGCCTCCCTCTCTCCATCCCTCTCCATCCCTCTCTCCATCCCTCTCTCCATCCCCCTCCATCCCTCTCTCCATCCCTCTCTCCATCCCTCTCTCCATCCCTCTCTCCATCCCCCTCCATCCCTCTCTCCATCCCTCTCTCCATCCCTCTCTCCATCCCTCTCTCCATCCCTCTCCATCCCTCTCTCCATCCCTCTCTCCATCCCTCTCTCCATCCCTCTCTCCATCCCCTCTCCATCCCTCTCTCCATCCCTCTCTCCATCCCTCTCTCCATCCCCTCTCTCCATCCCTCTCTCCATCCCTCTCTCCATCCCCTCTCCATCCCTCTCCATCCCTCTCTCCATCCCCCTCTCCATCCCTCTCTCCATCCCTCTCTCCATCCCTCTCTCCATCCCTCTCTCCATCCCCCTCTCCATCCCTCTCTCCATCCCTCTCTCCATCCCTCTCTCCATCCCCCTCTCCATCCCTCTCTCCATCCCTCTCTCCATCCCTCTCTCTCCATCCCCCTCTCCATCCCTCTCTATCCCTCTCCATCCCTCTCTCCATCCCTCTCCATCCCTCTCTCCATCCCCCTCTCCATCCCTCTCCATCCCTCTCTCCATCCCCCTCTCCATCCCTCTCCATCCCTCTCTCCATCCCTCTCCATCCCTCTCTATCCCTCTCCATCCCTCTCTCCATCCCTCTCTCCATCCCTCTCTCGATTCATCTATCCATCCCTCTCTCCATCCCTCTCTCCATTCATCTATCCATCCCTCTCTCCATCCCTCTCTATCCCTCTCCATCCCTCTCTCCATCCCTCTCCATCCCTCTCTCCATCCCTCTCTCCATCCCTCTCTCCATCCCTCTCTCCATCCCTCTCTCCATCCCTCTCTCGATTCATCTATCCATCCCTCTCTCCACATCCCTCTCTCCATCCCTCTCTCCATCCCTCTCTCCATCCCTCTCTCATCCCTCTCTCCATCCCTCTCTCCATCCCTCTCTCGATTCATCTATCCATCCCTCTCTCCACATCCCTCTCTCCATCCCTCTCTCCATCCCTCTCTCGATTCATCTATCCATCCCTCTCTCCACATCCCTCTCTCCATCCCTCTCTCCATCCCTCTCTCCATTCATCTATCCATCCCTCTCTCCATCCCTCTCTCCATCCCTCTCTCGATTCATCTATCCATCCCTCTCTCCATCCCTCTCTCCATCCCTCTCTCCATTCATCTATCCATCCCTCTCTCCATCCCTCTCTCCATCCCTCTCTCCATCCCTCTCTCCATTCATCTATCCATCCCTCTCTCCATCCCTCTCTCCATCCCTCTCTCGATTCATCTATCCATCCCTCTCTCCATCCCTCTCTCCATTCATCTATCCATCCCTCTCTCCATCCCTCTCTCCATTCATCTATCCATCCCTCTCTCCATCCCTCTCTCCATTCATCTATCCATCCCTCTCTCCATCCCTCTCTCCATCCCTCTATCCATCCCTCTCTCCATTCATCTATCCATCCCTCTCTCCATCCCTCTCTCCATCCCTCTCTCGATTCATCTATCCATCCCTCTCTCCATCCCTCTCTCGATTCATCTATCCATCCCTCTCTCCATCCCTCTCTCCATCCCTCTCTCGATTCATCTATCCATCCCTCTCTCCATCCCTCTCTCGATTCATCTATCCATCCCTCTCTCCATCCCTCTCTCCATTCATCTATCCATCCCTCTCTCCATCCCTCTCTCCATTCATCTATCCATCCCTCTCTCGATTCATCTATCCATCCCTCTCTCCATCCCTCTCCATCCCTCTCTCCATCCCTCTCTCCATCCCTCTCTCGATTCATCTATCCATCCCTCTCTCCATCCCTCTCTCCATTCATCTATCCATCCCTCTCTCCATCCCTCTCTCCATTCATCTATCCATCCCTCTCTCCATCCCTCTCTCCATCCCTCTCTCGATTCATCTATCCATCCCTCTCTCCATCCCTCTCTCCATCCCTCTCTCCATTCATCTATCCATCCCTCTCTCCATCCCTCTCTCCATCCCTCTCTCCATTCATCTATCCATCCCTCTCTCCATCCCTCTCTATCCCTCTCCATCCCTCTCTCCATCCCTCTCTCCATCCCTCTCTCGATTCATCTATCCATCCCTCTCTCCATCCCTCTCTCCATTCATCTATCCATCCCTCTCTCCATCCCTCTCTATCCCTCTCCATCCCTCTCTCCATCCCTCTCTCCATCCCTCTCTCGATTCATCTATCCATCCCTCTCTCCATCCCTCTCTCCATCCCTCTCTCTATTCCTCTCCATCCCTCTCTCGATTCATCTATCCATCCCTCTCTCCATCCCTCTCTCCATCCCTCTCCATCCCTCTCTCCATCCCTCTCTCCATCCCTCTCTCTATCCCTCTCCATCCCGCTCTCCATTCATCTATCCATCCCTCTCTCCATCCCTCTCTCCATCCCTCTC
This sequence comes from Oncorhynchus kisutch, assembly GCF_002021735.2. Lineage (NCBI taxonomy): Eukaryota > Metazoa > Chordata > Actinopteri > Salmoniformes > Salmonidae > Oncorhynchus > Oncorhynchus kisutch. Next base: position 3,056,217 of record NW_022261978.1, on the reverse strand, counting down.
TCCATCCCCCTCTCCATCCCTCTCTCCATTCCTCTCTCCATCCCTCTCCACCCCCCCCAATAGAGGAGAGCTGTAGCTCCACTGTGACAGACGAGTTGTGTGTTAATAACTACCAGACTGAGATCTTCAACCAGCTCCCCAGCTCTTTGGCCCGACGACGGTCCCTCCATTACCACCAGGACAGGGGGACCACAGAGACATCGCACCCAGTAGAGAAGTACCCTGGACTGGCTGGAGAAGCCAGAGACAAGGCCACTACCCAGCCGATCAGGAGCCTGCCGGTCTGTATGCAGAGGAAGAGAGAGGCAAGGTGAGTGATCGAGAGGTTGTGTCGCACACACATACAAATATTCACCAAACTGTTGCAAGAATAAGGGTCACTGAGACAGTGGTGCAAGAATAAGGGTCACTGAGACAGTGGTGCAAGAATAAGGGTCACGGAGACAGTGTTGCAAGAATAAGGGTCACTGAGACAGTGGTGCAAGAATAAGGGTCACGGAGACAGTGTTGCAAGAATAAGGGTCACTGAGACAGTGTTGCAAGAATAAGGGTCACTGAGACAGTGGTGCAAGAATAAGGGTCACTGAGACAGTGGTGCAAGAATAAGGGTCACTGAGACAGTGTTGCAAGAATAAGGGTCACTGAGACAGTGTTGCAAGAATAAGGGTCACTGAGGCAGTGTTGCAAGTTGCTTTGCCATTCTCTGTTTCAGTGTTTAGGTTATCATATAAGGTAGAGTGAGAGAGTTGCGTGTGTGTGGATATGGATGTGTGTGGATATGGATGTGTGTGGATATGGGTGTGTGTGGATATGGGTGTGTGTGGATATGGGTGTGTGTGGATATGGGTGTGTGTGGATATGGATGTGTGTGGATATGGATGTGTGTGGATATGGGTGTGTGTGGATATGGGTGTGTGTGGATATGGGTGTGTGTGGATATGGGTGTGTGTGGATATGGGTGTGTGTGGATATGGGTGTGTGTGGATATGGGTGTGTGTGACGCAGCTGTATAATGATACAAGATATAAGATTGAAAAGACTACTTGCTGGTAAAGAGGTGTGTCATCTGTCAATCAGGGACCTGAGGCACCTGCAGACGCGCACTGTTGGCCGATGGGAGTCATGGAAGCGGAACCAGAGCATAAACAGGAAGAGGCTCGGGGAGCAGGTGGGCGAGGCAATGGCAAGGCTTTTACCATGGAGCAGCATCCTCCACACCATTGAAGGTGAGAGGGAGAGGGAGAGGGAGAGGGAGAGGGAGAGTTGGGAGAGAGAGAGAGAGAGAGAGGGAGAGTTGGGAGAGAGAGAGAGAGAGAGAGGGAGAGGGAGAGGGAGAGAGAGAGAGGGAGAGGGAGAGAGAGGGAGAGGGAGAGGGAGAGGGAGAGGGAGAGGGAGAGGGAGAGGGAGAGGGAGAGGGAGAGGGAGAGGGAGAGGGAGAGGGAGAGGGGAGGGAGAGAGAGAGGGAGAGGGAGGGAGAGAGAGAGAGAGAGAGAGGGAGAGAGAGAGAGAGAGGGAGAGAGAGAGAGAGAGAGAGAGAGAGAAAGTGTGTGTGTGTGTGTGTGTGTGTGTGTGTGTGTGTGTGTGTGTGTGTGTGTGTGTGTGTGTGTGTGTGTTGCCCAACCCCACCTCAAACTTGTATATCAAACAGACCATTTAAAAAATGCTTCCTCATTTCCTCATAAAACATGACGTTATCTCCCTGACGACGATGAGCTGGCCAATCAGCGGTCTACTTGCATGTTAGTTCTACGTAACATATTTCTATCTGAACACTCCAAAACGTTGTGCCATGCTGAATGTGCCTCAGTATTTACATGCCTTAAAGAAACTGTCCAGTGTTTCCACATTTCTATGAAATATGACCTATAATTACTTACAATATGAGTGAAATAGTTGTCCTTCCCAAACATGGTAATTATGTGTGTTAAAAAGCAAGATGTTCTGTGTTGGCAGAATGGTGTTGGCGTATATCGGTAATATATACCTGCTGCACCACCACCTGTCTCTCTCTCCCCTCCAGGTAGAATGGTGTAGGTGTATATCGGTAATATATACCTGCTGCACCACCACCTGTCTCTCTCTCCCCTCCAGGCAGAATGGTGTAGGTGTATATCGGTAATATATACCTGCTGCACCACCACCTGTCTCTCTCTCCCCTCCAGGTAGAATGGTGTAGGTGTATATCGGTAATATATACCTGCTGCACCACCACCTGTCTCTCTCTCCCCTCCAGGCAGAATGGTGTAGGTGTATATCGGTAATATATACCTGCTGCACCACCACCTGTCTCTCTCTCTCCCCTCCAGGTAGAATGGTGTAGGTGTATATCGGTAATATATACCTGCTACACCACCACCTGTCTCTCTCTCCCCTCCAGGTAGAATGGTGTTATTGTATATCGGTAATATATACCTGCTGCACCACCACCTGTCTCTCTCTCCCCTCCAGGTAGAATGGTGTAGGTGTATATCGGTAATATATACCTGCTGCACCACCACCTGTCTCTCTCTCCCCTCCAGGTAGAATGGTGTAGGTGTATATCGGTAATATATACCTGCTGCACCACCACCTGTCTCTCTCTCCCCTCCAGGTAGAATGGTGTAGGTGTATATCGGTAATATATACCTGCTGCACCACCACCTGTCTCTCTCTCCCCTCCAGGTAGAATGGTGTTATTGTATATCGGTAATATATACCTGCTGCACCACCACCTGTCTCTCTCTCCCCTCCAGGTAGAATGGTGTAGGTGTATATCGGTAATATATACCTGCTGCACCACCACCTGTCTCTCTCTCCCCTCCAGGCAGAATGGTGTTGGCGTATATCGGTAATATATACCTGCTGCACCACCACCTGTCTCTCTCTCCCCTCCAGGTAGAATGGTGTTGGTGTATATCGGTAATATATACCTGCTGCACCACCACCTGTCTCTCTCTCCCCTCCAGGTAGAATGGTGTTATTGTATATCGGTAATATATACCTGCTGCACCACCACCTGTCTCTCTCTCCCCTCCAGGTAGAATGGTGTAGGTGTATATCGGTAATATATACCTGCTGCACCACCACCTGTCTCTCTCTCCCCTCCAGGCAGAATGGTGTTGGCGTATATCGGTAATATATACCTGCTGCATCACCACCTGTCTCTCTCTCCCCTCCAGGTAGATTCGGTGTAGGCGTGAAAGCTTATTTTGTCTTCCTGAGATATTTGCTTTACCTGAACCTGCTCCTGTGTCTGGTCATTGGAGGGACTATACTCATACCCACAGCAGTCTATGACAGCGACGGTGACAGAGGTGTGTGGGTAATATATTATTATAATGTGCCGCATGGATGCGTCGTTGTGGGAAAACGTCATATACTTAGTTGAAAGTTGCTCTGTGATGTGGTTGCAGGACTACTGAGGTTTGAGGGCAATGACTCGGTTTTGGACTTCTTCGTTGGTTCGGTGAGTGTGTGTGTGTGTGTGTACGTGTGTGTGTACATGTGTGTGTACGTGTGTTTGTGTGTCTTTCTGTGTGTACGTGTGTGTGTGTGTGTGTGTGTGTACGTGTGTGTGTACATGTGTGTGTACGTGTGTGTGTGTGTCTTTCTGTGTGTACGTGTGTGTGTGTGTGTGTGTGTGTGTGTGTGTGTGTGTGTGTGTGTGTGTGTGTGTGTGTGTGTGTGTATACGTGTGTGTGTGTATACGTGTGTGTGTGTATATGTGTACAGCAGTGGAGGCTGCTGAGGGGAGGATGGCTCAAGCATTTCGCTACACTCGCACTAACATCTGCTAACCGTGTGTATGTGACCAATAACATCTGCTAACCGTGTGTATGTGACCAATAACATCTGCTAACCGTGTGTATGTGACCAATAACATCTGCTAACCGTGTGTATGTGACCAATAACATCTGCTAACCGTGTGTATGTGACCAATAACATCTGCTAACCGTGTGTATGTGACCACTAACATCTGCTAACCGTGTGTATGTGACCAATAACATCTGCTAACCGTGTGTATGTGACCAATAACATCTGCTAACCGTGTGTATGTGACCAATAACATCTGCTAACCGTGTGTATGTGACCACTAACATCTGCTAACCGTGTGTATGTGACCAATAACATCTGCTAACCATGTGTATGTGAGCAATAACATCTGCTAACCGTGTGTATGTGACCAATAACATCTGCTAACCGTGTGTATGTGACCAATAACATCTGCTAACCGTGTGTATGTGACCAATAACATCTGCTAACCATGTGTATGTGACCAATAACATCTGCTAACCGTGTGTATGTGACCATTAACATCTGCTAACCGTGTGTATGTGACCAATAACATCTGCTAACCGTGTGTATGTGACCAATAACATCTGCTAACCGTGTGTATGTGACCAATAACATCTGCTAACCGTGTGTATGTGACCAATAACATCTGCTAACCGTGTGTATGTGACCAATAACATCTGCTAACCGTGTGTATGTGACCAATAACATCTGCTAACCGTGTGTATGTGACCAATAACATCTGCTAACCGTGTGTATGTGACCAATAACATCTGCTAACCGTGTGTATGTGACCAATAACATCTGCTAACCGTGTGTATGTGACAAATAACATCTGCTAACCATGTGTATGTGACCACTAACATCTGCTAACCGTGTGTATGTGACCAATAACATCTGCTAACCGTGTGTATGTGACCAATAACATCTGCTAACCGTGTGTATGTGACCACTAACATCTGCTAACCGTGTGTATGTGACCACTAACATCTGCTAACCGTGTGTATGTGACCAATAACATCTGCTAACCGTGTGTATGTGACCAATAACATCTGCTAACCGTGTGTATGTGACCAATAACATCTGCTAACCGTGTGTATGTGACCACTAACATCTGCTAACCGTGTGTATGTGACAAATAACATCTGCTAACCGTGTGTATGTGACCAATAACATCTGCTAACCGTGTGTATGTGACCACTAACATCTGCTAACCGTGTGTATGTGACCACTAACATCTGCTAACCGTGTGTATGTGACAAATAACATCTGCTAACCGTGTGTATGTGACAAATAACATCTGCTAACCGTGTGTATGTGACCAATAACATCTGCTAACCGTGTGTATGTGACCACTAACATCTGCTAACCGTGTGTATGTGACCACTAACATCTGCTAACCGTGTGTATGTGACCATTAACATCTGCTAACCGTGTGTATGTGACCATTAACATCTGCTAACCGTGTGTATGTGACCAATACCATCTGCTAACCGTGTGTATGTGACCAATTAACATCTGCTAACCGTGTGTATGTGACCAATAACATCTGCTAACGCGGTGTATGTGACCAATAACATCTGCTAACCGTGTGTATGTGACCAATAACATCTGCTAACGTGTGTATGTGACCATAACATCTGCTAACCGTGTGTATGTGACCACTAACATCTGCTAACCGTGTGTATTGACCATTAACATCTGCTAAACCGTGTGTATGTGACCATTAAACATCTGCTAACCGTGTGTATGTGACCAATAACATCTGCTAACCGTGTGTATGTGACCAATAACATCTGCTAACCGTGTGTATGTGACCAATAACATCTGCTAACCATGTGTATGTGACCAATAACATCTGCTAACGGTAGGACCACTACATCTGCTAACCGATCATGTGTACTTGACCAAATAACATCTGCTAACCGTGTGTATGTGACCAATAACATCTGCTAACCGTGTGTATGTGACCAATAACATCTGCTAACCGTGTGTATGTGACCAATAACATCTGCTAACCGTGTGTATGTGACCAATAACATCTGCTAACCGTGTGTATGTGACCAATAACATCTGCTAACCGTGTGTATGTGACCAATAACATCTGCTAACCGTGTGTATGTGACCAATAACATCTGCTAACCGTGTGTATGTGACCAATAACATCTGCTAACCGTGTGTATGTGACCAATAGCATCTGCTAACCGTGTGTATGTGACCAATAACATCTGCTAACCGTGTGTATGTGACCAATAACATCTGCTAACCGTGTGTATGTGACCAATAACATCTGCTAAACCGTGTGTATGTGACCATAACATCTTGCTAACCGTGTGTATGTGACCAATAACATCTGCTAACCGTGTTGTATGTGACCACTAACATCTGCTAACCGTGTGTATGTGACCAATAACATCTGCTAACCGTGTGTATGTGACCAATAACATCTGCTAACCGTGTGTATGTGACCAATAACATCTGCTAACCGTGTGTATGTGACCACTAACATCTGCTAACCGTGTGTATGTGACCAATAACATCTGCTAACCATGTGTATGTGACCAATAACATCTGCTAACCGTGTGTATGTGACCAATAACATCTGCTAACCGTGTGTATGTGACCAATAACATCTGCTAACCGTGTGTATGTGACCAATAACATCTGCTAACCATGTGTATGTGACCAATAACATCTGCTAACCGTGTGTATGTGACCATTAACATCTGCTAACCGTGTGTATGTGACCAATAACATCTGCTAACCGTGTGTATGTGACCAATAACATCTGCTAACCGTGTGTATGTGACCAATAACATCTGCTAACCGTGTGTATGTGACCAATAACATCTGCTAACCGTGTGTATGTGACCAATAACATCTGCTAACCGTGTGTATGTGACCAATAACATCTGCTAACCGTTGTGTATGTGACCAATAACATCTGCTAACCGTGTGTATGTGACCAATAACATCTGCTAACCGTGTGTATGTGACCAATAACATCTGCTAACCGTGTGTATGTGACCAATAACATCTGCTAACATGTGTATGTGACCAATAACATCTGCTAACCGTGTGTATGTGACCAATAACATCTGCTAACCGTGTGTATGTGACCAATAACATCTGCTAACCGTGTGTATGTGACCAATAACATCTGCTAACACTGTGTATGTGACCAATAACATCTGCTAACCGTGTGTATGTGACCATTAACATCTGCTAAACCGTGTGTATGTGACCAATAACATCTGCTAACCGTGTGTATGTGACCAATAACATCTGCTAACCGTGTGTATGTGACCAATAACATCTGCTAACCGTGTGTATGTGACCAATAACATCTGCTAACCGTGTGTATGTGGACCAATAACATCTGCTAACCGTGTGTATGTGACCAATAACATCTGCTAACCGTGTGTATGTGACCAATAACATCTGCTAACCGTGTGTATGTGACCAATAACATCTGCTAACCGTGTGTATGTGACCAATAACATCTGCTAACCGTGTGTATGTGACCAATAACATCTGCTAACCGTGTGTATGTGACCAATAACATCTGCTAACCGTGTGTATGTGACCAATAACATCTGCTAACCGTGTGTATGTGACCAATAACATCTGCTAACCGTGTGTATGTGACCAATAACATCTGCTAACCGTGTGTATGTGACAAATAACATCTGCTAACCGTGTGTATGTGACCACTAACATCTGCTAACCGTGTGTATGTGACCACTAACATCTGCTAACCGTGTGTATGTGACCAATAACATCTGCTAACCGTGTGTATGTGACCAATAACATCTGCTAACCGTGTGTATGTGACCACTAACATCTGCTAACCGTGTGTATGTGACCACTAACATCTGCTAACCGTGTGTATGTGACCAATAACATCTGCTAACCGTGTGTATGTGACCAATAACATCTGCTAACCGTGTGTATGTGACCAATAACATCTGCTAACCGTGTGTATGTGACCACTAACATCTGCTAACCGTGTGTATGTGACAAATAACATCTGCTAACCGTGTGTATGTGACCAATAACATCTGCTAACCGTGTGTATGTGACCACTAACATCTGCTAACCGTGTGTATGTGACCACTAACATCTGCTAACCGTGTGTATGTGACAAATAACATCTGCTAACCGTGTGTATGTGACAAATAACATCTGCTAACCGTGTGTATGTGACCAATAACATCTGCTAACCGTGTGTATGTGACCATTAACATCTGCTAACCGTGTGTATGTGACCACTAACATCTGCTAACCGTGTGTATGTGACCACTAACATCTGCTAACCGTGTGTATGTGACCACTAACATCTGCTAACCCTGTGTATGTGACCATTAACATCTGCTAACCGTGTGTATGTGACCATTAACATCTGCTAACCGTGTGTATGTGACCACTAACATCTGCTAACCGTGTGTATGTGACCATTAACATCTGCTAACCGTGTGTATGTGACCACTAACATCTGCTAACCATGTGTATGTGACCAATAACATCTGCTAACCGTGTGTATGTGACCATTAACATCTGCTAACCGTGTGTATGTGACCACTAACATCTGCTAACCGTGTGTATGTGACCATTAACATCTGCTAACCGTGTGTATGTGACCATTAACATCTGCTAACCGTGTGTATGTGACCATTAACATCTGCTAACCTGTGTATGTGACCATTAACATCTGCTAACCGTGTGTATGTGACCAATAACATCTGCTAACCGTGTTTATGTGACCAATACATCTGCTAACCGTGTTTATGTGACCAATAACATCTGCTACCGTGTGTATGTGACCACTAACATCTGCTAACCGTGTGTATGTGACCATTAACATCTGCTAACCGTGTGTATGTGACCAATAACATCTGCTAACCGTGTGTATGTGACCAATAACATCTGCTACCGTGTGTATGTGACCAATAACATCTGCTAACCGTGTGTATGTGACCAATAACATCTGCTAACCGTGTGTATGTGACCAATAACATCTGCTAACCGTGTGTATGTGACCAATAACATCTGCTAACCGTGTGTATGTGACAAATAACATCTGCTAACCGTGTGTATGTGACCAATAACATCTGCTAACCGTGTGTATGTGACCATTAACATCTGCTAACCGTGTGTATGTGACCACTAACATCTGCTAACCGTGTGTATGTGACCACTAACATCTGCTAACCGTGTGTATGTGACCACTAACATCTGCTAACCGTGTGTATGTGACCATTAACATCTGCTAACCGTGTGTATGTGACCAATAACATCTGCTAACCGTGTGTATGTGACCAATAACATCTGCTAACCGTGTGTATGTGACCAATAACATCTGCTAACCGTGTGTATGTGACAAATAACATCTGCTAACCATGTGTATGTGACCACTAACATCTGCTAACCGTGTGTATGTGACCAATAACATCTGCTAACCGTGTGTATGTGACCAATAACATCTGCTAACCGTGTGTATGTGACCACTAACATCTGCTAACCGTGTGTATGTGACCACTAACATCTGCTAACCGTGTGTATGTGACCAATAACATCTGCTAACCGTGTGTATGTGACCAATAACATCTGCTAACCGTGTGTATGTGACCAATAACATCTGCTAACCGTGTGTATGTGACCACTAACATCTGCTAACCGTGTGTATGTGACAAATAACATCTGCTAACCGTGTGTATGTGACCAATAACATCTGCTAACCGTGTGTATGTGACCACTAACATCTGCTAACCGTGTGTATGTGACCACTAACATCTGCTAACCGTGTGTATGTGACAAATAACATCTGCTAACCGTGTGTATGTGACAAATAACATCTGCTAACCGTGTGTATGTGACCAATAACATCTGCTAACCGTGTGTATGTGACCACTAACATCTGCTAACCGTGTGTATGTGACCACTAACATCTGCTAACCGTGTGTATGTGACCAATAACATCTGCTAACCGTGTTTATGTGACCATAACATCTGCTAACCGTGTGTATGTGACCACTAACATCTGCTAACCGTGTGTATGTGGACCATTAACATCTGCTAGACCGTGTGTATGTGACCAATAACATCTGCTAACCGTGTGTAATGTGACCAATAACATCTGCTAACCGTGTGTATGTGACCAATAACATCTGCTAACCGTGTGTATGTGACCAATAACATCTGCTAACCGTGTGTATGTGACCAATAACATCTGCTAACCGTGTGTATGTGACCAATAACATCTGCTAACCGTGTGTATGTGACCATTAACATCTGCTAACCGTGTGTATGTGACCATTAACATCTGCTAACCGTGTTTATGTGACCAATACTTTGTGGTGTGTGTGTGTGTGTGTGTGTGTGTGTGTGTGTGTGTGTGTGTGTGTGTGTGTGTGTATGTGTGTGTGTGTGTGTGTGTGTGTGTGGTGTGTGTGTGTGTGTGTGTGGTGTGTGTGTGTGTGTGGTGTATGTGTGTGTGTGTGTGTGTGTGTGTGTGGTGTGTGTGTGTGTGTGTGTGGTGTGTGTGTGTGTGGTGTGTGTGTGTGTGTGTGGTGTCTGGTGTGTGTATGTGACCAATACATTTGATTTACATTTTGGGGTATTTGTGTATGTTTCCATGGTAATGGCTGGAACAGAGTAAATGGAATGACATGAAACCATGTGTTTGATGTATTTGATACCATTCCACCTTTCGCTCCAGTCATTCCCACAAGCCCTGTCCTCCCCAATTAGTGCCACCAACCTCCTGTGGAGTACAGTGTGTGTGATTTAACCCTCTTTCTCCCTCTCTCCTCTCTCTCCTCTCTCTCTTCCTCTTGATCACCCTCCTTCCTCTCTTCCCTCCCTCCTCCAGGGTTTTCTAGAACGTTCTCCAGTATTCTATGGGTTCTATGCACGTAGTTCTCTAGACCTGCTGTGTCTGAACACGCCCCTCCTCTCCTCCTCGGAACCCTCACCGTCCTCATCCTCAGTTTGGTCATGGTGGTCCGCAGGTCAGACACACACATACACACATACACACACACACACACACACACACACACACACACACACACACACACACACACACACACACACACACACACACACACATGTTGTTTTACTATCCTTGTGGGAACCAAACAATTGATTCCCATTCAAAATCCTATTTTCCCTGACCCTTAGCCTAACCCTAACAGTAACTCTATCTAACCTTAACCATAAATCCCTAAACCTAACCCCTAACCCCTAACCCTAAACCTAACCCCTAACCCTAAACCTAACCCCTAACCCTAAACCTAACCCCTAACCTCAAACCTAACCCCTAACCCCTAAACCTAACCCTAAACCTAACCCCTAAACCTAACCCCAAAATAACAACACAATGTCAAATACAGGTAGCCTAGTCAAATAATGAACATCCAATCACATTAACCATTACTCTCTCACAGTAATTCCACTAACGGTCCATATGTAGCCAAATGTAGCTGCTGCTCATGTTGGTATCTGTACTGATGGCGCAAAAGCCATGACAGGTAGACATAGTGGAGTGGTAATGCGCGTGCAGGCAGTTGCTCCCGATGCTACTTGGGTCCACTGCAGCATCCACCGAGAGGCTCTTTCTTGCTGCCAAGGGAATGCCTGACAGCTTGAAAGACGTTTTGGACACTACAATGAAAATGGGTACCTTTGTTAATTAATAATCCTCTTAAGGATCTCTACAGATCGCTGTCCCACCCACGGGACGGTTGAGCTAATGTGCGCTAATGCGATTAGCATGAGGTTGTAAGTATCAAGAAACATTTCCAGGACAAAGTCATATCTGATATTGGCAGAAAGCTTACATTCTTGTAACTAACTGCATTGTCCAATTTACAGTAGCTATTACACTGAAATAATACCACTCTATTTTTTGAAGAAAGTGCACAGTTATGAACTTGAAAAGTTATTAATATTCCAATTAGGCACATTTGGGCAGTCTTGATACAACATTTTGAACAGAAATACAATGGTTCATTGGATCAGTCTAAAACGTTGCACATACACTGCTGCCATCTAGCGGCTAACATCTAAATTGCACCTGGGCTGGAATAATACATTATGGCCTTTCTTTTTTCTTCTTCTTTGTGTTATCTTTTACCAGATCTAATGTGTTATATTCTCCTACATTCATTTCACATTTCTATAAATTTTAAAGTGTTTCCTTTCAAATGGTGTCAATAATAAGCATATCCTTGCTTCAGGTCCTGAGGCAGTTAGATTTGGGTCCTGAGCTACAGGCAGTTAGATTTGGATCCTGAGCTACAGGCAGTTAGATTTGGGTCCTGAGCTACAGGCAGTTAGATTTGGGTCATTTTAAGTGAACATTGTAAAAAAAGGGGCAGATCCTTAAAGCCCCTGAACTCTGGTATTTTCTGCTTTATGCAGTGATATGGGCAGCGACCATGTAACACTTTTACAACATACAGAAGTGCCCTGGTTATCAAGGGGCAAAATATTGACACGTTTTTATGAATTGAGAGACGAGCTTAAAGTTTCCTTTACTGACCATAATTGTCACTTGTCTGACCGCTTGATGGTGATGACTTTCTCACAAGACTGACCTGTCTGGGTCAGGGATGGGCGGTGATGACTTTCTCACACGACTGACCTGTCTGGGTCAGGGATGGGCGGTGATGACTTTCTCACAAGACTGGCCTATCTGGGTCAGGGATGGGCGGTGATGACTTTCTCACAAGACTGGCCTATCTGGGTTAGGGATGGTGATGACTTTCTCACAAGACTGACCTATCTGGGTTATTGATGATGATGCCTTTCTCACACGACTGACCTGTCTGGGTCAGGGATGGGCGGTGATGACTTTCTCACAAGACTGACCTGTCTGGGTCAGGGATGGGCGGTGATGACTTTCTCACAAGACTGGCCTATCTGGGTCAGGGATGGGCGGTGATGACTTTCTCACAAGACTGGCCTATCTGGGTTAGGGATGGTGATGACTTTCTCACAAGACTGACCTATCTGGGTTATTGATGATGATGACTTCTCACAAGACTGACCTGTCTGGGTCAGGGATGGTGATGACTTTCTCACAAGACTGGGCCTGTCTGGGTCAGGGATGGTGATGACTTTCTCACAAGACTGGCCTGTCTGGGTCAGGGATGGTGATGACTCTCTCACAAGACTGACCTGTCTGAGTCAGGGATGGGCGGTGATGACTCTCTCACAAGACTGGCCTGTCTGGGTCAGGGATGGGCGGTGATGACTTTCTCACAGACTGACCTGTCTGGGTCAGGGATGGGCGGTGTACCATGTTTTTTGTGACATACCGGTATTGATGCAGGGATGGGCGGTGTACCGTGTTTTTGTGACATACCGGTATTGATGCAGGGATGGGCGGTGTACCATGTTTTTGTGACATACCGGTATTGATGCAGGGATGGGCGGTGTACCGTGTTTTTGTGACATACCGGTATTGATGCAGGGATGGGCGTGTACCGTGTTTTTGTGACATAGCCGGTATTGATGGCAGGGATGGGCGGTGTACCGTGTTTTTGTGACATAGCGGTATTGATGCAGGGATGGGCGGTGTACCGTGTTTTTGTGACATACCGGTATTGATGCAGGGATGGGCGGTGTACCGTGTTTTTGTGACATACCGGTATTGATGCAGGGATGGCGGTGTACCGTGTTTTTGTGACATACCGGTATTGATGCAGGGATGGGCGGTGTACCGTGTTTTGTGACATACCGGTATTGATGCAGGGATGGGCGGTGTACCGTGTTTTTGTGACATACCGGTATTGATGCAGGGATGGGCGGTGTACCATGTTTTTGTGACATAACCGGTATTGATGCAGGGGATGGGGCGGTGTACCATGTTTTTGTGACATACCGGTATTGATGCAGGGATGGGCGGTGTAACCGTGTTTTGTGACATACCGGTATTGATGCAGGGATGGGCGGTGTACCATGTTTTTGGACATACCGGTATTGATGCAGGGACCGGTATTGATGCAGGGACCGGTATTGATGCAGGGACCGGTATTGATGCAGGGACCGGTATTGATGCAGGGACCGGTATTGATGCAGGGACCGGTATTGATGCAGGGACCGGTTTGGGTTTTTACTTTAACTTCTATACCGGTATTGTAATGTTTGGTTGTAACTTTATAATTACAATAGACATTATATTCCCATGATTCCAACAGTTATGTATATATATATACACATAACTGTTGGAATCATGGGAATATAATGTATATAATTATAATTATATATATATTAACTCAAGTGTTTTGCTCTAAATCGCAAGTCAAATTGCAACATTTGGTTAAAAATAAAACCCAGATGACTTGCTCTTATCGTGCAGCCCTACATGGCAGTGTGGAAATGATCTCAAATGCAGAAATGGATGATTATTAATTATGACTTTTGGGGGGTTGAAGTTGAATTGAACAGTATAAAACAATCAGAGAATGGAGACAGATGTATATTTTGCCACCCCCTAGGGTCACGCACTACTCATAAACACATGTAGAACTTTTATTATAAAACATCAAATACCATCAAATACCATCAAATACCATCAAATACCATCAAATACCATCAAATACCATCAAATACCATCAAATACCATCAAATACCATCAAATACCATCAAATACCATCAAATACCATCAAATACCATCAAATACTCTCATACCGTCATTTAAAAAAATACCATGATATTATATTTTGGCCATATCGCCCAGCCCTAATCTGGGTGATGTTTTTTCTCACCTGAATGATCTGAATCTAGGATTACAGGGACTCTCCGCAACTATATTCAATGTGCGGGACAAAATTGAGGCTATGATTAAGAAGTTGGAGCTCTTCTCTGTCTGTATTAACAAGAACAACACACAGGTCTTTCTATCACTGTATGATTCTTTTGTGTGCAAATGACCTCAAGCTTATGAACAATGTCAAATGTGATATAGTGAAGCACCTGAGTGAGTTGGATGTGGAATTACGCAGGTACTTTCCCGAAACGGACGACACAAACAACTGGATTCCTTATCCCTTTCATGCCCTGCCTCCAGTCCACCGATATCTGAACAGAGAGAGCCTCATCGAAATTGCAAATTGAATTTAATCAGAAGCCACTGGCAGATTTCTGGATTGGGCTGCACTCAGAGTGTCCTGCCTTGGCAAATTGCCAATTAAAGACACTGATGCCCTTTGCAACCACATACCTATGTGAGAGTGGATTCTTGGCCCTCACTAGCATAAAATCTAAATACAGACAAAGACTGTGGAAATGATGTAACACTGAGACTCTCTCCAATACCACCCAACATTGCAGAGATATGTACATCCTTTCATCACACCCCTTCTCATTAACTTATTCACCATCTTCGATGACCAAATAAGGTTTTATATGTAAAATGGTTACATAAAGAGCAACATTATTGATTATTATTATTGTGCCCTGGGCCTATAAAAGCTCTTTGTCACTTCCCACAAGCCGGGTTGTGACAAACTCAGACTCACTCTTATGTTTAATAAATGTATCGTATAGTGTGGAGGCTTACAATGATGGCAAAAAAACAACATTTGAGAGTACGCTGACCTGATGCTAAGGGGGTACAGCTGACCTGGTGCTAGAGGAGGTACAGCTGACCTGGTGCTAGAGGGGGTACAGCTGACCTGGTGCTAGAGGGGGTACAGCTGACCTGGTGCTAGAGAGGGGTACAGCTGACCTGGTGCTAGAAGGGGGTACAGCTGACCTGATGCTAGAGGGGGTACAGCTGACCTGGTGCTAGAGGGGGTACAGCTGACCTGGTGCTAGAGGGGGTACAGCTGACCTGATGCTAGAGGGGGTACAGCTGACCTGGTGCTAGAGGGGGTACAGCTGACCTGGTGCTAGAGGGGTACAGCTGACCTGGTGCTAGAGGGGGTACAGCTGACCTGATGCTAGAGGGGGTACAGCTGACCTGGTTGCTAGAGGGGGTAACAGCTGACCTGGTGCTAGAGGGGGGTACAGCTAACCTGGTGCTAGAGGGGGTACAGCTAACCTGGTGCTAGAGGGGGTACAGCTGACCTGGTGCTAGAGGGGGTACAGCTAACCTGGTGCTAGAGGGGGTACAGCTGACCTGGTGCTAGAGGGGGTACAGCTGGAGGTTGAATGTTTGAAGGGGTACAGCTACCTGATGCTAGAGGGGGTACAGCTGACCTGATGCTAGAGGGGGTACAGCTGGAGGTTGAATGTTTGAAGGGGTACGGGACTATAAAACGTTTGGAACCACTGCTTAGCGCCTAAACCAACCCAATGCTGTTACATTTGTAGGGCGTAGTGAACGAGTACACACTTCAGGAAGGAGAGATTATTGGGACGTAGCTAAGGATACGCTGTTAAGATGTGTCCACAGGGAGCAACAGTTACGGGCCAAAGTATCTGCTTTAAAAACAATAACAATGATCACCTCTTTTTAACAGGACGGTTGTAGGCTAACAAGCACACTTGGTTGCTAGGCACCGCTACAACATCCACATGAGGCTACAAGGTGTTCTGTGGGTGGACTTCTGTATCCAGGACCCCGAGGGTCGCCGACCTCAAACTCAGCTTCCATCAGGAACGAACTGAAGGTTAGGGGTGGAAGTCTGTCTGCCCTTTCAACTAACTCTCTCTCTCTCCATTATGATTGGTCTGTATCCGTTCCTCTGTCTCTCTCTCTCTCTCTCTCTCCATTATGATTGGTCTGTATCCGTTCCTCTCTCTCTCTGTCTCTCTCTCCATTATGATTGCTCTGCATCCGTTCCTCTGTCTCTCTCTCCGTCTACCACCACGCTCTGTCTCTCTCCATTATGATTGCCCGTCTCTTTCTTCCAGTTGTGCTGGTCGGGGCAACTCTTTAATTTCCCTCTCCCTCTCCCTCTCCCTCTCCCTCTCTCCCCTCCCTCTCCCTCTCCACTCCCTCTCCCTCTCCCTCTCCCTCTCCCTCTC
>NW_022261978.1:2997266-3039365 GCF_002021735.2 Oncorhynchus kisutch | reverse complement strand
TAGTAGGTTAGTAGTCATAGTGTTGTCTAGATGGACAGTATAGTTGTAGTAGGTTTAGTCATAGTGTTGTCTAGATGGACAGTATAGTTGTAGTAGGTTAGTAGTCATAGTGTTCTCTAGATGACAGTATGTTGTAGTAGGTTGTAGTCATAGTGTTGTCTAGATGGACAGTATAGTTGTAGTAGGTTAGTAGTCATAGTGTTGTCTAGATGGACAGTAAAGTTGAAAGTTTTTGATGAGAGACGCACATACTCAGTTATCTCCCTCTAGCATGTGGTGGACCCATGCAACAACCCGACACCACCACACACACACACACAAAACACCACACACCCCACACACCCCACACACACACACACCCCCACACACACACACACACACACCACACACACCACACACACACACACACACACACCACACCACACACATGACACTTATCACTTATACAGACAGCATGCTACGGATGAACACTGAGCCTGAGTATGAAGAAAAAACGAGAATTATGTTTATTGCCTGTTTTAGGTGAGTCAGTGAAACAATTTTGTATTCATTTTTTTTCAACAAAGTTATACCCTGTCCCCAGATCTGCTTGTGGCTCTTACCGACTCCATTGCTGTCATTGTCAAAGCCATGATGGCAATGCCATAGGAGACTAGGACCCAGGCTAACAGAGTAAAGTTGACAAGTGTCCTGTACTAAGGTATTTCTGTTGGTTTGTTCTCTTCCAGTTGTGGCCTGTCTAGTGTCCATAATGGGTATGTATTCATATTGTTCCGGGTTTCTGTTTTCCAATTACATTCAATTAAAAGTTGCATCTCACCAAATGACTCTTATCACAGTCTATTATATCCTCCATATGGTTGAATGAGAAAATGTCCCATTGTGAGTTTCACAGCCACACTAAACTCTCCAACTGCTTGACAGCAATGTTCTAAAGATCCTAAACAAATGTAAAACCATGTTTCAGAGCTCTGGGCTGAAGTTTCCTCTAGGTACAGATCTAGGATCTGCTTCCCCAACCCTACCCTTAGCCATTAAGGACATACAAAACTGACCCGAGATCAGCATCTTGAGGCTACTTCAAATCAAATCAAATCAAATGTATTTATATAGCCCTTCGTACATCAGCTGATATCTCAAAGTGCTGTACAGAAACCCAGCCTAAAACCCCAAACAGCAAGCAATGCAGGTGTAGAAGCACGGTGGCTAGGAAAAACTCCCTTCAACCTACTCCCTCTCTGCAGGTGGTTCATCTCTCTCTAGCCCTATTCTGATTGGTCCAGACAAGGCCTACCTGAACTCCAAGGTAGTGTTCCAATGTAGGTCACCTGGGTCTCCTCCACCAAACACATATGAGCTCCTGAAGGACGGCAACCACCTGGTCGCCACGAGCAACGACCTCCAAGACGACCAATCGGCTACGTTCTTCCTGAAGATCTCTGTGACGTCAGAAGGATCGTACCACTGCAGGGTGACGGCAGGTGGGAACATGGGCCTCAGTGGAACAGTCCGCCTGCAAGTAGTGAGTGAGTAGAAGGTGTGTGTGTGTGTGTGTGTGTGTGTGTGTGTGTGTGTGTGTGTGTGTGTGTGTGTGTGTGTGTGTGTGTGTGTGTGTGTGTGTGTGTGTGTGTGTGTGTGTGTGTGTCTGTGTGTGTGTGTGTGTCTGTGTGTGTGTGTGTGTGGTAGAGCTGTTTCAGTGGAATCGATCATTTCACAGCTAAATGCTTTCACCCATCCCCTTCGTCCATCCTCCTCTCCTCCATCCTCCTCTCCTCCATCCTCCTCTCCTCCATCCTCCTCTCTTCTCCTCTCATCCTCCTCTCCTCCATCCTCCTCTCCTCCTCTCCTCTCCTCTCCTCCACCCCACCTCAGTCCCTGTCTCAGGCACTATGGTGACCTCTGACCCTGATCCTCCCATTCTCTACGAGGGGTTGAGGCTCACTCTCACCTGTGATGTCACCAAGGGCTCCCACCTCTCCTACACCTGGTTCTACAACAGACAGGAAGTGACATCATCTCCAACCTCACCTTTGACCCCGCTTCTGCTTTGGCCGGTGGGGAACACGCTGGTGGTGGAGAGGGTCACAGCAAAGCATGCTGGGAATTATTCGTGCATTGCCGGGACCAGGATGCAGACCAACAGCAGGTTCTCCAGCAGCAGAGAGGTCACGGTTAGGGTCAAAGGTACAACTGCAGAGGTTAAAAGTCGAAGGTTAAGTCACAACCACAACCGTACTGGACCTGGGGAATGGCGATCACAGAGACTATTTACACAGAGAACCTATAACATGTCAAACGTTCTGCTCCCATTTAACCCTGTCTCTTCCTTTCCCTTTATCTCCCTCCTTTCTCTCTGCCCTCCTTTCTCTCTGCCCTCCTTTCTCTCTGCCCTCCTTTCTCTCTTCCTTTCCCTTTCTCTCCCTCCTTTCTCTCTGCCCTCCTTTCTCTCTGCCCTCCTTTCTCTCTGCCGTCCTTTCTCTCTGCCCTCCTTTCTCTCTGCCGTCCTTTCTCTCTGCCCTCCTTTCTCTCTGCCCTCCTTTCTCTCTGCCCTCCTTTCTCTCTCTCTCTTCCTTTCCCTTTCTCACCCTCCTTTCTCTCTCCCCCCTATTTCTGTCCCCCTCTGTCTCTTTCCTTCTTTCTCTCTCTCTCTCTCTCTCTCTCTCTCTCTCTCTCTCTCTCTCTCTCTCTCTCTTTATCTCTCTCTCTCCCTCAGCCTATCTCTCCGTACCCCAGATATCCTTCACCATCTCCAAAGAGGGTTCGAGTTTCTGCGGCAATGTGACCTGCATGTCATCAAGGGGAACCCCTCCCGTGACCTTCTACCTCTTCCTTGACGACAAGGAGGTGGGTTCCGACGTGGCAACGGAGTCGCTGGTTGCCTGGTTCCCTGTTGCCATGGTTCCCGGGCGTGACATGGGCACGGTGCGGTGTACAGTGGAGAGTGATGCACAGAGACTGACCAGCAGACCCTCACTCTGGTAGTGGGTACGGGCTAAACCTATGTGTGTGTGTGTATGTGTGTATTGTAGTATTCTATGTGTTTCCTGCATGTGTTTTATGTCATGATAGCTGTATGAGTGTTGACTGTGGCCATCCCTCCCTCGCTCTCCCCCCCCTCCCATCCCTTCCTCCTTCTCATTCCTCTCTCTCTCTCCCCCCT
The DNA here is from genome assembly GCF_002021735.2 of Oncorhynchus kisutch. NCBI lineage: Eukaryota > Metazoa > Chordata > Actinopteri > Salmoniformes > Salmonidae > Oncorhynchus > Oncorhynchus kisutch. Next base: position 3,036,205 of record NW_022261978.1, on the reverse strand, counting down.
TCCCACCCCTTCCTCCTTCTCATTCCTCTCTCCTCTCCCCCCTTCGCATCCCTTCCTCCTTCGCATTCCTCTCTCCCCCCTTCCCATCCCTTCCTCCTTCTCATTCCTTCCTCTCTCCCCCCCTCCCATCCTCCTTCCATCCCTTCCTCCTTCTCATTCCTCTCTCTCTCCCCCCTTCCCATCCCTTCCTCCTTCTCATTCCTCTCCTCTCCCCCCCTTCCCATCCCTTCCTCCTACTCATTCCTCTCTCTCTCCCCCTTCCCATCCCTTCCTCCTTCTCATTCCTCTCCTCCTCCCCCTCTCTCCTCCCCCCCCTTCCCCATCCCTTCCGCCTTCGCATCCCTTCCTCCTTCTCATTCCTCTCGCGCTCCCCCTTCCCATCCCTTCCTCTCTCTTCCATCCTCTCTCTCCACCTTCCCATCCCTTCCTCCTTCCCTCCGCCGCCTCTACCCCTTCCCATCCCTTCCTCCTTCTCATTCCTCCCTCCCTCCGCCTCTTCCCCTTCCTCCTTCGCATCCCTTCCTTCCTCCTTCTCATTCCTCCCTCCCTCCCCCTTCCCATCCCTTCCTCCTTCTCATTCCTCCCTCCCTCCCTCCGCCTCTTCACCTTACTCCTTCGCATCCCTTCCTTCCTCCTTCTCATTCCTCCATCCCTTCCTCCTTCGCATCCCTTCCTCCCCCTTCCCATCCCTTCCTCCTTCTCATTCATCTCTTTCCCCCCTTCCCATCCCTTCCTCCTTCTCATTCATCTCTTCCCCTTCCCATCCCTTCCTCCTTCTCATTCCTCTCTTTCCCCTTCCCATCCCTTCCTCCTTTCTCATTCCTCTCTTCCCCTTCCCATCCCTTCCTCCTTCTCATTCCTCTCTTCCCCTTCCCATCCCTTCCCTCCTTCTCATTCCTCTCTTACCCTTCCCATCCCTTCCTCCTTCTCCTTCCTCTCTCTCCCCCCCTTCCCATCCTTCCTCCTTCTCATTCCTTCCCTCCCTCCCCCCCTTCCCATCCCTTCCTCTCTCTTCCTCTCCTCCCTCCCTCCAGTCCCAGTAGGAGGCTCACCAAGGTGGATGTGGAGTACCTTTACAGGGTTGATTCCAAGATGGCCGCCGCTCGTCTCCAATGCCTCCTGAGCCTCGGGACATTCCCTTTCTTCTCCTGGTCCCTCAACGGCTCCCTCCTCCTTCACCCCTCCGAGGGAGACTCCTCTCACCCCTCTCACGCCCTGGCGGACGGAGGGCGCACCCTATTCCTCACCGAGATCACCCTAGAGGACTCTGGGTATTATCGGTGCAGGGCAAGGGACAGTTATGACGTAACGTCCGCTTGGGTGGAAAGCCAACCTGTCCTTGTGCAGGTCACAGGTGAGTTAGGATGTGTCCCAAATGAGGGAGAATTAGTCACCCATAGGCCATAGTCAAAAGTAGTGCGCCAAATGGGGAATAGGGTTCCATTTGGGAAGCACCCTAAATGATAACAATTTGTTTAACTGTATTAACTTTATGCATGCTAACGAGTCGACAGGTGAGTTAGGTTGAAACTTTACAGGTGAGTTAGGTTGAAACTTTACAGGTGAGTTAGGTTGAAACTTTACAGGTGAGTTGGGTTGAAACTTTACAGGTGAGTTAGGTTGAAACTTTACAGGTGAATTAGGTTGAAACTTTACAGGTGAGTTAGGTTGAAACTTTACAGGGGAGTTGGGTTGAAACTTTACAGGTGAGTTAGGTGAAACTTTACAGGTAAATTAGGTTGAAACTTTACAGGGGAGTTAGGTTGAAACTTTACAGGTGAATTAGGTTGAAACTTTACAGGTGAGTTAGGTTGAAACTTTACAGGGGAGTTAGGTTGAAACTTTACAGGTGAGTTAGGTTGAAACTTTACAGGTGAGTTGGTTGTGGTGACCTCTCTCTCTCCCGTCTCATCTCTGTCCATACAGAAGTTGCCACGACAACCATAGAGGTCATGGCCATAGTATTCTGCTGTTCCTCATGCTGACCCTGGCAGGGGGTGTGGCCTGTGTGATGTGGATGCTCAACCGCCAACGAGTGGGTGTGTGTTCAGAATATGGTCATTGTTCTTAAATGTGTCACTCTCAGTCTTTCATTCTCTCTCTCTCTCTCTCTCTGTCTCCTCTCGATTCTCTCTCTCTCATCTCTCTCTCTCCTCTCTCTCTCTCTCTCTCTCTCTCTCTCCTCTCTCAGACGTTGTGGCAAGCAGCGAGCAGAGAGCGAGAGCAGCAAAGTGAGTCCTGTATTTATTTTAGTCTATTGTAGGCCTACAGTGTTTTGAAACTATCCAGTTTAATTCAACCCAACTATGATCCCTTCCAAAACCTCCTTGTACTGTCTCAGATTAGTGTCCTTGCCCTTACAAACATCTCTCTCTCTCTTTCTCTCTCTCTTTCTGTCTGTCTCTCTCTCTTTTTCTGTCTGTCTGCCTGTCTGTCTCTCTCTCTCTCGCTCTCTGTCTCTTTAATGTCTCCCCCTTCAGTGAAAGACGATTCAGCGAACATTTCTGCATCATTCCAGATCCACTTCCTCTGTCTGACATCACTACCAGGTCAGGGGTCAAGCAAGTGGACACTTCCTGTGTTGACAGTGACGTTGAGAATCAGGTAGAGTTGATGACGCATTTAAAACAACTGAGAGCTAGGAAATCAGAACTCTGAAATCTCTGACTTCCGACTTCATTGCATTCAAAACAACTGGGAGCTCGGAACTCAGAACTCTGAAATCTCCGACTTCATTATATTTAAAACAACTGAGAGCTCGGAACTCAGAACTCTGAAATCTCCGACTTCATTACATTTAAAACAACTGAGAGCTCGGGAACTCAGAACTCTGAAATCTCCGACTTCCGACTTCATTACATTCAAAACAACTGGGAGCTCGGAACTCAGAACTCTGAAATCTCCGACTTCGTTACATTCAAAACAACCGGGAACCCGGAAGAAAACGAGCTCTATTTGAAAAGTATATTTGAAAGGTCATCCAACACCAAATTCCATCTCGGGAACTCTGGCCTCTTTCTTGTGCTCCGACTTTCCGACCTGAAGATAACTGACGTCATGATTTGACCTCATATTTTTCAGGGTTCCCAGTTGTTTTGAATGCAGCAATAGTACAGCCAATATACTACTGATATTAGGTGCATGATTTTGAATCTAGACTCCAGAATAATCCAGTGCAGAACAAAGACACTGACAAATGTCCATAAAGTATATCACTTTTTTGTGTATATAACTGTTCTTTCTCTTTCAGACCCTTGAGATCACAATATAACCGACGTGATGAAATAAAACCCAACCTAAGACCGACGAGTTCCTCACAAAATAATCCTTCAATGTCATTTTATCCAACAAACTATTATAACATTTTTTTCAAACACTTCATCCCATTTTTCAGATTGAAGTGTTATATTTTCAAAACTCTCACAACAAAACTCAAAACTCCTATTGATTGCAGTACTCGCGGGGGTAATACACTCGACCACTGCTACTCTAACTTCCGTGATCCATACAAAGCCGTTCCCCGCCACCCCTTCGGCAAATCCGACCACGGCGCCATCTTGCTCCTACCGTCTTATAGGTAGAAACTCAAACAGGATGTACCAGTGACTAGAACCATTCAACGCTGGTCTGACCAATCGGAATCCATTCTTCAAGATTGTTTGATCACGCAGACTGGGATGTGTTCCGGTCAGCCTCAGAGAACAACATCGATCTATACGCTGACTCTGTGAGTGAGTTTATAAGGAAGTGCATTGGAGATGTTGTACCCACTGTGCCTATTAAAACCTTCCCTAACCAGAAACCGTGGATGGATAGCGGCATTCGTGCAAAACTGAAAGCGCGAACCACCACATTTAACCACAGAAAGAGGTCTGGGAATAAGACTGAATATGAAGAATGTAGTTATTCCCTCCGCAAGGCAATCAAACGAGCGAAATGCCGGTACAGGGACGAAGATGAGTTGCAATTCAACGGCTCAGACATAAGACGTGTGTGGCAGGGCCTACAGGAAATCAAGGACTACAAAAAGAAAACCAGCTCTGTCACGGACACCGACGTCATTCTTCCAGACAAACTAAACACCTTCTTTGCCCGCTTTGAGGATATACAGTGCCAACGTTGAAGCCCGCTATCAAGGACTGAGCCCGCCCTTTCCTTCTCGGTGGCCGACGTGAGTAAAACATTTAAACGTGTTAACCCTGTTGGCCCAGACGGCATCCTTAGCCACGTCCTCAGAGCATGTGTCCTCAGAGCATGTGTCCTCAGAGCATGTGTCCTCAGAGCATGTGTCCTCAGGGCACGTGTCCTCAGAGCACATGTCCTCAGAGCATGTGTCCTCAGAGCATGTGTCCTCAGAGCATGTGTCCTCAGAGCATGTGTCCTCAGAGCATGTGTCCTCAGGGCACGTGTCCTCAGAGCACGTGTCCTCAGAGCACGTGTCCTCAGAGCATATGTCCTCAGAGCATGTGTCCTCAGAGCATGTGTCCTCAGAGCATGTGTCCTCAGGGCACGTGTCCTCAGAGCATGTGTCCTCAGAGCATGTGTCCTCAGAGCATGTGTCCTCAGAGCATGTGTCCTCAGAGCATGTATCCTCAGGGCACGTGTCCTCAGAGCATGTGTCCTCAGAGCATGTGTCCTCAGAGCATGTGTCCTCAGAGCATGTGTCCTCAGAGCACGTGTCCTCAGAGCACGTGTCCTCAGAGCACGTGTCCTCAGAGCACGTGTCCTCAGAGCATGCGCAGACTAGCTGGCTGGTGTGTTTACTGACATATTCAATTGCTCCCTGTCCCAGTCTGCTGTCCCCACATGCTTCAAGATGGCCACCATTGTTCCTGTGCCCAAGAAGGCAAAGATAACTGAACTAAATGACTACTGCTCCGTAGCACTTACTTCTGTCATCATGACGTGCTGAGAGACTAGTCAAGGATCATATCACCTCCACCTTACCTGTCACCCTAGACCCAATTCAGTTTGCATACCACCCCAATAGGTCCACAGACGATGCAATCGCCATCACACTGCACACTGCCCTGTCCCATCTGAACAAGAGGAACACCTATGTAAGAATGCTGTTCATTGACTACAGCTCAGCATTCAACACCATAGAACCATTCAAGCTCATCATCTCTGCCGCTCGGCTATCGCTCATCCACATATTTATATGTGCATATTCTCATTCAACCCTTTTTTGTATTAGGTAGTTGTTTGGGAATTGTTAGATTACTTGTTAGATATTACTGCACAAGCATTTCGCATTAACATCTGCTAACCATGTGTATGTGACCAATAAAATTGGATTTGATTTATACAGTACATGTGTCAGTCTTACAGTTTCATTCTCCTTGTACAGTACATGTGTCAGTCTTACAGTTTCATTCTCCTTGTACAGTACATATGTCAGTCTTACAGTTTCATTATCCTTGTACAGTACATATGTCAGTTTTACAGTTTCATTATCCTTGTACAGTACATATGTCAGTCTTAATGTTTCATTATCCTTGTAGTACATATGTCAGTCTTAATGTTTCATTATCCTTGTACAGTACATGTGTCAGTCTTACAGTTTCATTATCCTTGTACAGTACATGTGTCAGTCTTACAGTTTCATTATCCTTGTACAGTACATATGTCAGTCTTAATGTTTCATTCTCCTTGTACAGTACATATGTACAACACAGGTATAAATATATTGTAATGTACAACACAGGTATATATTGTAATGTACAACCCAGGTATATATTGTAATGTACAACCCAGGTATATATTGTAATGTACAACCCAGGTATAAATATATTGTAATGTACAACCCAGGTATATATTGTAATGTACAACCCAGGTATTTCAGCAGTGCATTGTACAGCACAGTGTAATTCCGAATGGAAGCACTTTCAGTGACTCTCCACGTTGTCCAATTGAAGCACCCTGTATTTACAGACACATACATATAGTATTTGATTTTAAATTCCAACATAAATTGATGTGAATTGATACATTTATGTACATTCATTTTACAGTGTTCAGCAGTTGAAACTATATAGGTAAGCTAAGCACGTCTCCATTTTGGTTCAGCAGTTATAAAACTATATAGGTAAGCTAAGCACGTCTCCATTTTGGTTCAGTAGTTATAAAACTATTTAGGTAAGCTAAGCACTTCTCCATTTTGGTTCAGTAGTTATGAAACTATACAGGTAAGCTAAGCACTTCTCCATTTTGGTTCAGCAGTTATGAAACTATATAGGTAAGCTAAGCACTACTCCATTTTGGTTCAGTAGTTATAAAACTATATAGGTAAGCTAAGCACGTCTCCATTTTGGTTCAGTAGTTATAAAACTATATAGGTAAGCTAAGCACGTCTCCATTTTGGTTCAGCAGTTATGAAACTATATAGGTAAGCTAAGCACGTCTCCATTTTGGTTCAGTAGTTATAAAACTATATAGGTAAGCTAAGCACTACTCCATTTTGGTTCAGTAGTTATGAAACTACATAGGTAAGCTAAGCACGTCTCCATTTTGGTTCAGTAGTTATGAAACTACATAGGTAAGCTAAGCACTACTCCATTTTGGTTCAGTAGTTATGAAACTATGTAGGTAAGCTAAGCACGTCTCCATTTTGGTTCAGCAGTTATGAAACTATATAGGTAAGCTAAGCACTACTCCATTTTGGTTCAGTAGTTATAAAACTATATAGGTAAGCTAAGCACGTCTCCATTTTGGTTCAGTAGTTATGAAACTATATAGGTAAGCTAAGCACGTCTCCATTTTGGTTCAGCAGTTATAAAACTATATAGGTAAGCTAAGCACGTCTCCATTTTGGTTCAGCAGTTATGAAACTATACAGGTAAGCTAAGCACTACTCCATTTTGGTTCAGCAGTTATGAAACTATATAGGTAAGCTAAGCACTACTCCATTTTGGTTCAGTAGTTATAAAACTATATAGGTAAGCTAAGCACGTCTCCATTTTGGTTCAGCAGTTATGAAACTATATAGGTAAGCTAAGCACGTCTCCATTTTGGTTCAGTAGTTATGAAACTATATAGGTAAGCTAAGCACGTCTCCATTTTGGTTCAGCAGTTATAAAACTATGTAGGTAAGCTAAGCACTACTCCATTTTGGTTCAGTAGTTATGAAACTATATAGGTAAGCTAAGCACGTCTCCATTTTGGTTCAGCAGTTATAAAACTATATAGGTAAGCTAAGCACTACTCCATTTTGGTTCAGTAGTTATGAAACTATACAGGTAAGCTAAGCACGTCTCCATTTTGGTTCAGTAGTTATGAAACTATACAGGTAAGCTAAGCACTACTCCATTTTGGTTCAGTAGTTATGAAACTATATAGGTAAGCTAAGCACGTCTCCATTTTGGTTCAGCAGTTATGAAACTATATAGGTAAGCTAAGCACTTCTCCATTTTGGTTCAGTAGTTATGAAACTATATAGGTAAGCTAAGCACGTCTCCATTTTGGTTCAGCAGTTATGAAACTATATAGGTAAGCTAAGCACGTCTCCATTTTGGTTCAGCAGTTATGAAACTATATAGGTAAGCTAAGCACGTCTCCATTTTGGTTCAGTAGTTATGAAACTATATAGGTAAGCTAAGCACTACTCCATTTTGGTTCAGTAGTTATGAAACTATATAGGTAAGCTAAGCACTACTCCATTTTGGTTCAGCAGTTATGAAACTATATAGGTAAGCTAAGCACTACTCCATTTTGGTTCAGCAGTTATGAAACTATGTAGGTAAGCTAAGCACTACTCCATTTTGGTTCAGCAGTTATGAAACTATATAGGTAAGCTAAGCACTACTCCATTTTGGTTCAGTAGTTATGAAACTATATAGGTAAGCTAAGCACTACTCCATTTTGGTTCAGCAGTTATGAAACTATATAGGTAAGCTAAGCACTACTCCATTTTGGTTCAGTAGTTATAAAACTATATAGGTAAGCTAAGCACTACTCCATTTTGGTTCAGCAGTTATAAAACTATATAGGTAAGCTAAGCACTACTCCATTTTGGTTCAGTAGTTATAAAACTATATAGGTAAGCTAAGCACTACTCCATTTTGGTTCAGCAGTTATGAAACTATATAGGTAAGCTAAGCACTACTCCATTTTGGTTCAGTAGTTATAAAACTATGTAGGTAAGCTAAGCACTACTCCATTTTGGTTCAGCAGTTATAAAACTATATAGGTAAGCTAAGCACTACTCCATTTTGGTTCAGTAGTTATCCGTTTTGAGCTGTTTGATTAAGCGATAGACAAATGTATTGTTGACAAGTGACAAGAAAATCATATCAAAAGTAAAGTGAATATTGCATTTTGAAAGGCAGATACTGGAATACTTGAATATGTGTGCAAATTGAAAGAGTGATTTGGTGCAGTGAACACGTGACTGTGAATTTGTTGTAGTACTCAGTCAGAGTTTTGACCACGTGACGTTTTGATGATCTGTTTAGAGTCTAAGAGTTGTGAAGATGCACCACATACTTGTGAAAATGCACCACATACTTGTGAAAATGCACCACATACTTGTGAAGATGCACCACATACTTGTGAAGATGCACCAAAGTGAAGAAAATGAAGACTGTAAATTGTCTTTTCGAATGTTTTATGACTTTTAATGGAGGATTTGTTGTCAATACTGAAACAATACAAAATGTAATGCTACATCTCATGTGTTAATAAAGACATGTGAAGCATGTTGTGTTTTTGTGGAACTGCTGTTGGAGAGAGGGGGTATAAGGGAGGGGCACGGTGTATAGTACTATCAGTTCTGTGTTGGAGAGAGGGGGTATAAGGGAGGGGCACGGTGTATAGTACTATCAGTTCTGTGCACGTGTGTGTGTGTCTGGTGTGTGTGTGTGTGTGTCTGGTGTGTGTGTGTGCGTCTGGTGTGTGTGTGTGTGTGTGTGTGTGTGTGTGTGTGTGTGTGTGTGTGTGTGTGTGTGTGTGTGTGTGTGTGTGTGTGTGTGTGTGTGTGTGTGTGTGTGTGTGTGTGTGTGTGTGTGTGTGTCTGGTGTGTGTCTGGTGTGTGTGTGTGTCTGGTGTGTGTGTGTGTGTGTGTGTGTGTGTGTGTGTGTGTGTGTGTGTGTGTGTGTGTGTGTGTGTGTGTGTGTGTGTGTGTGTGTGTGTGTGTGTGTGTGTGTGTGTGTGTCTCTGCTGGGTGTGTATGGAGTGTGTGTCTGGTGTGTGTAGTGGGGCGTGTAGGTTACTAGGTCCTAACCTTTCTTTCTGTTATTTTTATCGGCCCCCACATTCTGCTCTCTCTCGCTCTATCTCTCTGTCTCCACCATTCATTCACTCTCACCACCCTCCATAACCACTAACCCCTCCAACCACTAACTGCAGTACACACACACACAACAAATGTAAACACATTCAAACCTTTACACACACACGGATGCAAGTCCATATCTGCTTCTTCAGTCAAAAACAAACTTCCAGTCAAATTGGGTTTTGTGGATACGGAGGAAGGAGAGAAGATGACTACGCTCAGAACAACAGTAGTAGTTTTACTGGGTGAGTCCTGCGGTACTTATGGCTTTCAGATGATTCTTTTATAGAACACCAACAGTCTTCTTTTTCTTCTTCTCTGAAGGTTTCTACACCTTCTGCCAGGAGACAAGTAAGTTTTGTGCCAATTTCATAGTTGTGCGTGTGCGTGTGTGTGTGTATGTTTCTGAGTGTGTCTGACTGTGTTGTGTACCCCCTGTTCCCCCCGTCCCAGGAGCCTCAGTCCAAGGAGCCTCAGTCCCAGGAGCCTCAGTCCCAGGAGCCTCAGTCCTAGGCAGACCGTTGCTGTACGGCCCCTCAACAGCCCTAGAGAAGACTGTAGAAGAATTCCAGTGTGAAGTTCTGCGTTACCCTAAAGACGAGTCCATCCTCTACCAGCTATTCAGGTGGGTGTTGCTGTATTGTAGGGAATTCAGGGGTAGCCCTGACCGAGACTCAAACAACTGTCAACCCAAAACCTTAGTTGTTACGCCAAAAGATCCTTTTCCGAACCTCTTGACCAGCTTGCTAAGTGTTTGGTTAAGATTGCTACAATATCTACCTCAAGACCCTAAGTACTGTAGATCTGAAAGGAGGTGTTGTCAATATGAATGTATCAGTAGGCAAGTAGGCTAATCAATCCAATGCAGTGCCTAGGGGGTAGGGTTCTAGGGGTAAATTTGAAACTCACATGAGTCAAGACCTTAAAGAAGCACAATGCAGAAATCGCTCCGCCATTTCCTGGTTGTTAAAATTCGAATAGTTTGCCTAATTTCAGTTTATGTGACAAAACCAGCATGTATAGTGTAGAGAATCATTGTAGCCTAAACCGCGGTGAAGGATCTTTTCCATAACCAGTATAGTATTTTCAGCTGTTGGAAGTTGGTGTACAAAACTGAAAGTAAAAGATGCATAAACAAAACTTACGAACGGGAAGCATAGAAATAGCACACATAGAACAGATCTACCGCTTCTGAGACAGGCTTTTAATGAGGATTACAGATCTATAACTCACATTTCTATGTGCATTTGGTTGGGTCACGCCTCAAAAAGTTACATATTGCAGCTTTAAGTTTCTACAGAGCCAATGTCAATAGAATGCCATGTAAACAACACAATAAAATATACATTTTACCACTGTTACAGTGCCTTGCGAAAGTATTCGGCCCCCTTGAACTTTGCGACCTTTTGCCACATTTCAGGCTTCAAACATAAAGATATAAAACTGTATTTTTTTGTGAAGAATCAACAACAAGTGGGACACAATCATGAAGTGGAACGACATTTATTGGATATTTCAAACTTTTTTAACAAATCAAAAACGGAAAAATTGGGCATGCAAATTTTTTTTTCATGTATCCAATCCATTACTTATCTGTCCTCAGGGAAGGTGACCGGTCCAAGGCCTTAGGCTTCTACAGTGCTCTGTCTGGTGAGATGGCCAATTTCCCTCTGTACATCACTGCTTCCTATGAGGGCTACATGGTGTGTGTAGCCAGCGTCCAGAACAACACAGTAATACACCCCACCGTCAGTCCAAGACATCACCTCAGAGTAGTCGGTGAGTCGTAGACCCTGTATTAACACTTCTGTTTTGTCCTGGAAGAATGGCGCCAGAGGGGATGGCCGCCATTTTACGGGCTCCTAACCAGTTGTGTGTTTTTCGCATTGTTTGTAACTTATTTTGTACATAATGTTGATGCTACTGTCTCTTATGACCAAAAATAGCTTCTGGATATAAGAACAGTGATTATAAGAACAGTGACCTCAAACTGGACAAAGATTATTTTCTCTAATGAGTCTGAAGCGAAAGATATAATGTTTCTCCCAGACAAGGCTCAAATCCCCTTCATTCGCAGGAAGAAAATAAGGAAATACAGGGGGCGGAGATCAGGGTCCGATCAGAGAATTTGTCGGTGACCCGCCTCTACCATCTGTTCTATTAGCCAACGTGCAATCACTGGAGTATAAACTGGAAAAGCTCCGTTTGAGACTATCCTTCCAATGAGACATTAAAAACATGTTTCACTAAGAATGACGACACGGATAATATACAGTTGTCTTGGTTTTTCGTGCATCGGCAGGACAGAACAGCTACGTCTGGTAAGACGAGGGGTGGGGGTGTGTGTCTATTTGTCAATAACAGCTGGGGCGCGATGTCTAATATTAAGGTAACCTCACTGTATTGCTGGAGTAGAGTACCTCATGATACACTGTAGACCACACCATCTACCAAGAGAGTTTTCAGCTATATTTTTCGTAGACGTCTATTTACCACCACAAACTGACGCTGGCACTAAGACCGCACTCAGCGAGCTGTATAAGGCCACTCAGCGAGCTGTATAAGGCCACTCAGCGAGCTGTATAAGTCCACTCAGCGAGCTGTATAAGGCCACTCAGCGAGCTGTATAAGGCCACTCAGAGAGCTGTATAAGGCCATTCAACGAGCTGTATAAGGCCACTCAGCGAGCTGTATAAGGCCACTCAGCGAGCTGTATAAGGCCACTCAGCGAGCTGTGAAGTGGCGCTCCTAGCGGCCGGGGATTTTAACAGACAATTAAATCCCTTTTACATCATTTCTGCCAGCATGTCACATGTGCAACCAGAGGGAAAAAACTCTAGACCACAGACTGTCCTTAATAGGCTGAGAGAGGCTGGACTGAGGGCTTGTAGGCCTGTTGTAAGGCAGGTCCTCACCAGACATCACCGGCAACAACATCGCCTATGGGCACAAACCCACCGTCGCTGGACCAGACAGGACTGGCAAAAAGTGCTCTTCACTGACGAGACGCGGTTTTGTCTCCCCGGGGGTGATCGTCGGATTCGTGTTTATTGTCGAAGGAATGAGAGTTACACCGAGGCCTGTACTCTGGAGTGGGATCGATTTGGAGGTGGAGGGTCCGTCATGGTCTGGGGCGGTGTGTCACAGCATCATCGAACTGAGCTTGTTGTCATTGCAGGCAATCTCAAAGCTGTGCGTTACAGGGAAGACATCCTCCTCCCTCATGTGGTACCCTTCCTGCAGGCTCATCCTGACATGACCCCCCCAGCATGACAATGCCACCAGCCATACTGCTCGTTCTGTGCATGATTTCCTGCAAGACAGGAATGTCAGTGTTCTGCCATGGCCAGCGAAGAGCCCAGATCGCCATCCCATTGAGCACGTCTGGGACCTGTTGGATCGGAGGGTGAGGGCTAGGGCCATTCCCCCCAGAAATATCCGGGAACTTGCAGGTGCCTTGGTGGAAGAGTGGGGTAACATCTCACAGTAAGACCTAGCAAATCTGGTGCAGTCCATGAGGAGGAGATGCACTGCAGTATTTAATGCAGCTGGTGGCCACACCAGATACTGACTGTTACTTTTGATTTTGACCCCCTCTTTGTTCAGGGACACATTATTCCATTTCTGTTAGTCACATGTCTGTGGAACTTGTTCAGTTTATGTCTCAGTTGTTGAACCTTATGTTCATACAAATATTTACACATGTTTAGTTTGCTGAAAATAAACGCAGTTGACAGAGAGGACGTTTCTTTCTTTGCTGCATTTACAATGTCTTCATAGAACTAGAATGTACTCATAGAACTAGAATGTACTCATAGAACTAGAATGTACTCATAGAACTAGAATGTACTCATAGAACTAGAATGTACTCATAGAACTAGAATGTACTCATAGAACTAGAATGTACTCATAGAACTAGAATGTACTCATAGAACTAGAATGTACTCATAGAACTAGAATGTACTCATAGAACTAGAATGTCCTCAGATAAATTAAAATGTACTCATAGAACTAGAATGTACTCATAGAATTTGAATGTCTTTATACAATTACAATGTCTTAATAGAACTAAAATGTTTTCACAGATCTAAAATGCCCTCCTAGAATTAGAACACAACATTATCAGTTTCTATGGTGCTAAGAATGGTTCTACTGCATGGTTGTATTGTGTTCTCCCACAGACCCAGTCAACGGTGCAGAGGTTGTAGTCCAATCAGGGTCTGTGGAGTTCTACGAAGGGAAGCCACTGTCCCTACGTTGTAACATCGCCAAAGGGAACCACGTCTCCTACCAGTGGCTGGTGGATGGGAAGCCCCTCCCCCTGTCTCCTTTACACAATCAGACACAGGAACAACTCTTCATCTACAGGTACTGTATTGTGGATGGTCCGTTATTACTGGTCTGTGTGGTCTGTCTGTCTTGTGTTTGTCTTTCAGAGGTTCATTTTTGCCCACTTGAAGATGCATCTTAGATCAGGGGTGCATTGGATATGCAAACAACTGAAGAGAACTGATATATTTATTGACAAATACACCATTCCAGTCACATAGATCTTCGTCAATTTTTTATTATTTAACTTCTTATATGTGAAAACTCACTGGAAATATTGTTGCCGATATCTGTATTTGTATGCACTACTACAGGATGGTGCCCCAGGACAGCGGGGAGTACACCTGTGTTGCTACCAACCAACTCAACATCACCAAGGTCTACTCCTCCTGGAGCACTGCCAAGGTCATCAAGGTCAAAGGTCAGAGGTCAGGGGTCATTTGTATCATATAATTATGGAGTAGGGTGAAGTTGCCCCTAGATGCTGATCTTGAGTCAGTTTTGCATTTTCCACATTAATGCTTAAGGCTTGGGGGAGGGGAAGCTGATCCTAAATCTATACCTAGGGTGTACTCATAGAGATAGATAGAGGGCACTAGTGCCACAAAAAAAAATGTTTTAACACGGGTAGCAACATAGAGGGATTTCACCATTTTGAATTAGTCAACTGGGTGGGACTTCCTATGGGTTAAGGAAGGATCACATAATTCCATCCTGGTCATCAGGAGGGAACAGCCAATGAATTATGCTTGTGAACAAACATTCCATAACTGCAGGTGACAGTAAATCACCAACCTTGGCTTTATATCTGTTCAAACAACACACTCTAGGTGGCGGTATGCACCATTTCAGTTTGTTTACCAACTCGTAGAATTAGTAGAGGAAGAAAATGGACTACTTCAAAATGGAGATGCTCTCAATGGTGCTGCCCATGCTCTCACAGATGTCATAATGGGACAGATACAAAGAAGAGTCCTCTATAATTTTTTATGGCAGTGGTTCTCAACCTTCCTGGTTACTTTACCACTAACTGAATTTAGCTCTGCCCGTAGTACCCCTCATGTGCATTTTACCAGCAGGCCTGCGGTCTCATCAGACTTCTCAAGTACCCCCTGTGGGTAGGCCAAGTACCCCCAGCGGTCCTAGTACCCCTGGTTGGGAACCACTGTTCTATGGGGAAACTTCACCCTGGATCTAGAATAAGGGTGGCATGAGCAGACCAACTGGCACGTGTCCTCACTGACATTTTCAACCTCTCCCTGACCTAGTCTGTAATACCTACATGTTTCCAGTACAAAAAAGTAAGCACTCAGTATGGTAAGTTGCTCTGGATAAGAACCTCTGCTAAATGACAAAAAATGTAAACATAGACTGACCAGGTGAATCCAGGTGAAAGCTATGATCCCTTATTGATGTCACCTGTTAAATCCACTTCAATCAGTGTAGATGAAGGGGAGGAGACAGGTTAAAAATTAAGGGGAGGAGTCAGGTTAAAGATGAAGGGAAGGAGACAGGTTAAAGATGAAGGGGAGGAGACAGGTTAAAGATGAAGGGAAGGAGACAGGTTAAAGATGAAGGGGAGGAGACAGGTTAAAGATGAAGGGGAGGAGACAGGTTAAAGATGAAGGGGAGGAGACAGGTTAAAGATGAAGGGGAGGAGACGGGTTAAAGACCCCCTTTCTGAAGTTGATGTTTTTATTGAAGAACACAGACGCAAAACATTCTACCCTGTTATTTCCCTTCAGAATGTGTTTACCTAAGTATAGAGGCAGGTAGCCTAGTGGTTAGAGTGTAGAGGAGGCAGGTAGCCTAGTGGTTAGAGTGTAGAGGAGGCAGGTAGCCTAGTGGTTAGAGTGTAGAGGAGGCAGGTAGCCTAGTGGTTAGAGTGTAGAGGAGGCAGGTAGCCTAGTTGTTAGAGTGTTGGACCAGTAACAGAAAGGTCACTGGTTTGAATCTCTGAGCCGACTGGGTCAAAAATCTGTCTGTGCCCTTGAGCAAGGCACTTAACCCTAAATGCTCCTGTTAGTTGCTCTGGATAAGAGTGTCTGCTGAAATGTAAAATGATAGCCAGTATGCACATATCTAAGTCTTACCAAACTGTATTTTTCTCTGTTAGAAAAGAGGTGTTTCCCTGAAGGGGGTTGTTTTCCTCCAAGTTGCCCTATCTCTCTTGTCTAGGGCAGGAGTTTTCCCTGGTCAGGTCCAGCGGTCAGGAAAACTCCACACTGCGTATTTCTCAAAGCTCCTGACAGCTGAAGTGGATTCTGTCATAAGTCTGTCACATGTTCATAGTGAAGTGAAGTCAGTGGGTTGTATTCAATCAAACCCTGTATTCAGATGATATCTTGTTCAAAACTCTCTCTCTCCATCCATCCTCTCCTCTCTTTCAGAGCTCGTGTCTGAACCAGACCTCCTCTTCCTGGTACTGAAGGAAAGAGACGGGACCTACTTTGCCCTCGTCACGTGTCAATCACTCACGGGGTCTCCGCCCATCACCTTCTCCCTCTACAGCAGGTCAGAGTTCATTAGCACAGAGACGGTTGACGAGCGATCCGCCACGTTCTCTATTCCAGTGGTTCTAGATCTCCACATGGGCTTTCTACAGTGTCAGGCGCAGAACGGAGACAGGGTGGTGTACGGTCAGTGGACGGCCATGCACGTTGGTAAGTCTGTCTGTCTCGCTGTCTGTCTGTCTCTTTGTCCGACAGTCTGTTTCAAGCAAATTATTTTACCTATAGTTCTGTTCTCAGCACTCAAGACCCACTGGACTTATCACCCACTGGACTTATCACCCACTGGACGTATCACCCACTGGACTTATCACCCCTGGACTTATCACCACTAGACTTATCACCACTAGACTTATCGCCCACTGGACTTATCGCCACTAGACTTATCACCACTGGACTTATCACCACTTGACCTATCACCCACTGGACTTATCACCCACTGGACTTATCACCCCTGGACTTATCACCACTTGACTTATCACCACTAGACGTATCACCCACTGGACTTATCACCCACCAGACTTATCACCCACTGGACTTATTCCCCACTGGACTTATCACCCACTGGACTTATCACACACTAGACTTATCACCCACTGGACTTATCACCCACTGGACTTATCACCCACTAGACTTATCACCCACTGGACTTATCACCCGCTGGACTTATCACCCACTAGACTTATCACCCACTGTACCTATCACCCGCTGGACTTATCACCCACTAGACTTATCACCCACTGGACTTATCACCCACTGGACTTATCACCCACTAGACTTATCACCCACTGGACTTATCACCCGCTGGACTTATCACCCACTAGACTTAACACCCACTGTACTTATCACCCGCTGGACTTATCACCCACTAGACTTATCACCCACTAGACTTATCACCCACTGTACTTATCACCCACTAGACCTATCACCCACTGCACTTATCACCCACTGGACTTATCACCACTAGACTTATCACCACTAGATGTATCACCCACTGGACTTATCACCCACCAGACTTATCACCCACTGGACTTATTCCCCACTGGACTTATCACCCACTGGACTTATCACCCACTAGACTTATCACCCACTGGACTTATCACCCGCTGGACTTATCGCCCACTAGACTTATCACCCACTGTACTTATCACCCACTAGACCTATCACCCACTGCACTTATCACCCACTGGACTTATCACCCCTGGACTTATCACCACTAGACTTATCACCACTAGACGTATCACCCACTGGACTTATCACCCACCAGACGTATCACCCACTGGACTTATTCCCCACTGGACTTATCACCCACTGGACTTATCACACACTAGACTTATCACCCACTGGACTTATCACCCACTGGACTTATCACCCACTGGACTTATCACCCACTAGACTTATTACCCACTGTACTTATCACCCACTAGACTTATCACCCACTAGACTTATCACCCACTGTACTTATACATTCTCATACATTGAAACTCATCATTTCATGTTTGCATCCCAAATGGCATCCTTTTCCCCTACAGAGTGAAAATGTTTTTGCTCTGGTCAAAAGTAGTGCACAAAAGTAGTGCACTATGTGGGGAATAGGGTGCCATTTGTGTCGCTGAGTATATCCCCCCCCCAGTTCCAGTAGGTGGAGCTGTGACGATGCACTACGACAACGACGTGGGAGAAAAGTTCTCCATTGTGGGCCTGAGGTTCTACTGTTCCGTGGAGAGGGGAACCTTTCCCCAGTACCGCTGGTTCCTCAACGGAACTGTTCTAGAAGGCCGTGGAGAGTTCTACTGGGTGGAGCAATCCATTTTGTTGTTATCTGTGGGGAGGAGCAGTGCCGGAACGTACCATTGTGAGGTGTCTGACAGCTTTGATGGCACTACGGTGATCAGCAGTGAGGCGAGGTACATCGATAAAGAAGGTTTGGTCTGAGATTAGTCTTTGCTTTTTCTTAAATATATTTTGATTGGATAGAGAGAGATAGCTGACAGAGCAGTGGGCCAGATTCAAACCCATGCTGGCAGCGGTACATAGAGGCCAGATTCAAACCCATGCTGGCAGCGGTACATTGTACAAATGCTCCAGACACAGAGGCTTAGACCACTGGACCATCCCAGGCATGACAGTCCTTGTGTGGGTAGAATGTGTCATGTTAACCTCACTCCTCTCTCCTCTCCATCCCAGGCATGACAGTCCTTGTGTGGGTAGAATGTGTCATGTTAACCTCACTCCTCTCTCCTCTCCATCCCAGGCATGACAGTCCTTGTGTAGGCAGAATGTGTAATGTTAACCTCACTCCTCTCTCCTCTCCATCCCAGGCATGACAGTCCTTGTGTAGGCAGAATGTGTAATGTTAACCTCACTCCTCTCTCCTCTCCATCCCAGGCATGACAGTCCTTGTGTAGGCAGAATGTGTAATGTTAACCTCACTCCTCTCTCCTCTCCATCCCAGGCATGACAGTCCTTGTTTGACTGAGTGTGTGTGAATCTTACAGACACATGGCTCTACATAAGGTCAATGGGTTGTATGTAGTTCAATCAAAGCCTGTATTTAGATGTTTGAAGTTGTTTTTGTTTGTTTACCTCTTCTTCTTCCTCTGCCAGTGTTGAACCACCTCCCTACCACGGTGGTGGCTGTTGTGTTCGGCTGTTTCCTCTTCCTAGTTACCTTGGTGACCACCTGTTGTTTCATTGGTCTGCTGTACCGTGAGTGTACACTACTTATTCTCCACTCTCTCGCTCCTCTCTCTCTTTTCAGTTTGTCTCTCACACTCCTCTCTCTCTTTCAGTTTGTCTCTCTGTCTCTCTCTCTTCAGTTTGTCTCTCACACTCCTCTCTCTTTTCAGTTTGTCTCTCTGTCTCTCTCTCTTTTCAGTTTGTCTCTCTGTCTCTCTCTCTCCTCTCTCTTTTCAGTTTGTCTCTCTGTCTCTCTCTCTTTTCAGTTTGTCTCTCTGTCTCTCTCTCTTTTCAGTTTGTCTCTCTCTCTCTTTTCAGTTTCTCGCTGTCTCTCTCTCTCTTCAGTTTGTCTCGCTGTCTCTCTCTCTTTCAGTTTGTCTCTCTGTCTCTCTCTCTTTTCAGTTTGTCTCTCTGTCTCTCTCTCTCCTCTCTCTTTTCAGTTTGTCTCTCTGTCTCTCTCTCTTTTCAGTTTGTCTCTCTGTCTCTCTCTCTTTTCAGTTTGTCTCTCTGTCTCTCTCTCTTTTCAGTTTGTCTCGCTGTCTCTCTCTCTTTTCAGTTTGTCTCGCTGTCTCTCTCTCTTTTCAGTTTGTCTCGCTGTCTCTCTCTCCTCACTCTTTTCAGTTTGTCTCTGTCTCTCTCTCCTCTCTCTCTTTCAGTTTGTCTCTCACTCCTCTCTCTCTCTTTTCAGTTTGTCTCTGTCTCTCTCTCTTTTCAGTTTGTCTCTCTAACCCTGTTGCCTGTTTTCCCCACAGAGAAAAGACAGTGTCTTGTTGAAAAGTCTATGTAAGTGAATTTACTTCCCATAACAACCTCAGCCCTGAGATCTCACCTGTTTCCCAGTGGCCAGATATTCATCCCCGTATTCCTCCATCTCCTACAGGCTGGATCTCAAGTTGGGTCTGGAGATGCACAACATAATGGTGACTGATGATGATGATGAAGAGTTCCTTGCATTATGGTGGCCGAGAATGATAAAAAAGTTATTGTGTGTGTGTGTGTGTGTGTGTGTGTGTGTGTGTGTGTGTGTGTGTGTGTGTGTGTGTGTGTGTGTGTGTGTGTGTGTGTGTGTGTGTGTGTGTGTGTGTGTGTGTGTGTGTGGAAAGATAATAAGTACATACTTCACATTCAAGTTCATTTCGAACTTCCCCACAGAGTGTAACATATTCCCCTTTTCTCCCGACGAAGGATGAAGAGGAATACATGGAGGATGACGGAGTGGTGAGAGCAGCCAGGATCGTTGACTCAGATCAGGTAATGTAGCCTCAATCAATCAATGAATCAACTAACTGATCATTCAATCAATCAACTAACCCATCAATCAATCAACCAATCAATCAACTAACTGGTCAATCAATCAATTAATCACCTAACTGATCAATCAATCAATTAATCAACTAACTGATCAATCAATCAACTAACCCATCAATCAATCAACCAATCAATCAACTAACTGATCAATCAATCAATTAATCAACTAACTGATCAATCAATCAATTAATCAACTAACTGATCAATCAATTAATCAACTAACTGATCAATCAATCAATCAATCAATTAATCAACTAACTGATCAATCAATCAATCAATTAATCAACTAACTGATCAATCAATCAATTAATCAGCTAACCCATCAATCAATCAACCAATCAATCTATTAATCCATCCATCCACCATGAATCAGTTAACCAATTAATCAATCAATAAATGAACCAATCAATCAGACTGACGTCACTGATCCACAGGAGGAAGTAGAATCGACAGACGAGTGGCTGCAGCTACTCCAGGAACTGAAGAACACCTTGGAGGATGAAATTCCACAAAATAACTTTTGAATTCTACAACCATCTAAAAAGAAGCGATTCCTACACATTCCATCACAAAGCCCTCCCCTACAGAGAGATGAACCCAGAGCAGAGGTACCTCAGCCAGCTGGTTCTGGGGCTCTGTTCACAAACACAAACAGACTCCACAGAGTCCCAGAACAGCAACACAATTAGACCCAACCAAGTTATGAGGAAGCAAAAAGATAACTATGTGACATACTGGAAATAATCACCCCAAAAAACTGAGCAAACTAGAATGCTATTTGGCCCTAAACAGAGAGTACACAGTGGCAGATTACCTGACCACTGTGACTGACCCAAAATGATGTACAGACTCAGTGAGCATAGCCTTGCTATTGAGAAAGGTAGGCAGGCAGACCTGGCTCTCGAGAGAAGACAGGCTATGTGCACACTGCCCACAAAATGAGGTGGAAACTGAGCTGCACTTCCTAACCTCCTGCCAAATGTATGACCATATTAGAGACACGTATTTCCCTCAGATTACACAGATCCACAAAGAATTTGAAAACAAAAAAAAACCATTAATAAACTCCCATATCTTCTAGGTGAAATACCAGTGTGTGATCACAGCAGCAGGATGTGTGGCCCGTTGCCATGAGAAAAGGGCAGCCAGTGGAGCACAAACAACATTGTAAATACAACCTGTACTTGTGTTCATTTATCTTCCCCTACTATTCGTACTACAACTATTTGCACGTTGCTAAAACATTGTACATAGCTGATAATATAACACTTGAAATGTATTTTTCAAACCTTTGTGACTGCAATGTTTACTGTTCATTTCTAATAGTTTTTTATTCATATTGTTTTGTCTTCTCGCTTTTGTTTGTTGTTTATATCACTTGCTTTGGCAATGTAAACACATGTATTCCATGCAAATAAAATTGAAACGGAATTAATGAGAGAGAGAGAGAGACAACTGAATACAATGAACAATTAGGGAGATGTACATTGCTACAAGACAGACAAATGAAATATATTTTTGTTGAATAAAAGTGGATAGATAATTATGACTTCTTCTGTCTGCTACGTCACAAAGAGAACCATATGACCATGTTTATGACCAAGTGAGTCGCATCGTATCAATATTGTTCACTTTTGTGGGAAATGACATTTTCACGACGGTCCCTTGGGAGATAGCACGCCACGTACGTCGTTGTAGGCGTCCTTTTACTTTCAGGAAAGTCGTTGGCGAGAAAACAAGAAGGCGGTTGGTAGTCTAGCTATCTGTGTGTTACAAGGAAGATCCGTGGCTAAATCAACGGCTGCTTGTCTTGTGACCTGTGCTGAAGTTGAGCGACAGAGATGGAGGAGACCGGGGGAGTTGGTGGCGCTAGTGCGTACGGAGCTTCGCTCGCAGGCGGTGGCTTCGACTTTCACAAGTTTGCTAAACAACCGCACACTATCGTGCGCTTCTTGAGTTGGGTGAGTTTGACAAGACAAGGAACACAGAGAGTAATAACGGGAGTTACTTATTGACTAAAATGTTCCAAGGAAGTTGAGCACAGAGGCTTAACGTTAATACATTGTCTAACGTCACCTGTCACTTTGTCTTTGGATAATATCTAACGCAACTGAGCGAACTATGCCGTTTGTGTTAAATGTTGATCTGATCATCCCGAATATATATTTTTACCACAGATGGCCCTCTAATTGCATATTAGCCAATGTGTTATTGTCGACTCGTATTCCTCTTGATAGATGTATAATGTTACAGTTGATGTCACGACACTGCAAAGTACAGCTGCTCACGCGGACGTGCGACTGTTGACAACAACAATCAGGATACTATTGAAGCGATGATGGGCGGGGGGTTGGTTATTTGATTAATCGATTAGGCCTAGCTATGTGCCCAGGCTACACTTCCAACCAGGCTTACATGGAGCTTCATGGTCAGTCCATATGCATGACATGACACAATGTGTTGAAGATGTTACCCCCCCACACACACACTGAGGGGAACTAGCCCCCATGTGATGCCTGCTGCTGTTATTGTTTAGAAACACAACGCAGAAGTATATATCAGACTTAAATGATTCACACAGCTTGAACTAGGCTGAAGTGAAACTTCGTGAACACGGTGTGTTTCCATTGTCTGATACAGGTGAGGTTATAGAACAATGGACTTTCTATGGAGTTTTTCCTAGCCACCGTGCTTCTACACCTGCATTGCTTGCTGTTTGGGGTTTTAGGCTGGGTTTCTGTACAGCACTTTGAGATATCAGCTGATGTACGAAGGGCTATATAAATACATTTGATTTGATTTGATGGGACAACAGTCTAAAATAGCCTAAACACATGGACACTTCTGCCTTCTGAGATACCAGGGCCTTTTTGTCCAATAATGACAATCACACACAAATTCAACTCTGAGAAAAATCGTTTTCCCCTCAACATTAGGCCTATTCTTTGACATAGGAAAAGACGTGTCATATAGAAGTGAGTGGTAGCAGCACACACTGCCTGACCATTTTAGTTGGTCATCAACAGCCATGTTGTAATGTCATGTTGATCCACCAGAAGGCAGTGAGAGGGACTTTCCAAAGAGGAAGAGAGAAAGGCCCAGTTAGTCAGTTTGTGGTCTGATATGTCTAATGGTAGAGATTGTAATTTTAGGGATCTTCCTGGTTTGATTGGTCCATTAGGTTTGAGGAAGTCCAAAAGATGTCGCACCCACACAACATTTATCTACTTTTCAGATGCCCCTAGGCCCTGTTCAATAATATCTAACAAGGACCAGATGCCCCTAGGCCCTGTTCAATAATATCTAACAAGGACCAGATGCCCCTAGGCCCTGTTCAATAATATCTAACCAAGACCAGATGCCCCTAGGCCCTGTTCAATAATATCTAACCAGGACCAGATGCCCCTAGGCCCTGTTCAATAATATCTAACCAGGACCAGATGCCCCTAGGCCCTGTTCAATAATATCTAACCAGGACCAGATGCCCCTAGGCCCTGTTCAATAATATCTAACCAGGACCAGATGCCCCTAGGCCCTGTTCAATAATATCTAACCAGGACCAGATGCCCCTAGGCCCTGTTCAATAATATCTAACCAGGACCAGATGCCCCTAGGCCCTGTTCAATAATATCTAACCAGGACCAGATGCCCCTAGGCCCTGTTCAATAATATCTAACCAGGACCAGATGCCCCTAGACCCTGTTCAATAATATCTAACCAGGACCAGATGCCCCTAGGCCCTGTTCAATAATATCTAACCTCAGGTCTTGTAGCTACATACCACCAAGATGTCTGTTGCTCAAACAGTCTCCTCCATACAGAGACATACACTTAACACTAGAGCCACACGGTGTAAATTGTCAGTGTAGTTGGCCTATAAGCCTGTAAGCCTGAGCAGTGTAGCGTACCAACATGTAAACAGTGTAACACAGTAGGGTCTGTGACTCATGGCATCCTATTGCCTATATAGTGCACTACTTTTGATCAGGGCCCATGGAGCTCTGGTCAAAATAAGTGCCCTATGTAGTGAATAGGTAGCCATTTGGGACACTACCTAGGTCTGGACAGAATGTGCTGTCTGTCGACACAACCACTTCTGCTCCCTGCTCCCTAGTGGTGGGGGCAGATGGGAGGTAAGGTGATACCCCTAGCCCCCCTCCCTCCAGTGCTCTCTCTGGCAGTGTCTTCCAATGACCCTCTCATATCCAGTGGAACACACACTCGTCATCGCATACACACTTGCTCGCACGCGCGCTCACTCACACACACACACCATTGTTGTATGACATGGCGTGAGGAAATAACATGGGTTATCATCTGTTGGTGCTCTCACACTGTTTCCTTTGTTTCTGTCTCTTCCATCACTCTTCCTTTCCTCAGTCAGCATTCTCTCTCTCTCTCTCTCTCTCTCTCTCTCTTCCCCAGTCATCTCTCTCTCTCTCTCGTTGTTGAATTCTCTCTCTTCCTCAGTCAGCATTCTCTCTCTCTGTTGTTGAATTCTCTCTCTTCCCCAGTCAGCATTCTCTCTCTCTCTCTCTCTCTCTCTCTTCCCCAGTCATCTCTCTCTCTCTCTCTGTTGTTGAATTCTCTCTCTTCCCCAGTCAGCATTCTCTCTCTCTCTCTCTCTTCCCCAGTCATCTCTCTCTCTCTCTCGTTGTTGAATTCTCTCTCTTCCTCAGTCAGCATTCTCTCTCTCTCTCTCTCTCTCTCTCTCTCTCTCTCGTTGTTGAATTCTCTCTCTCTCTCTCTCTTGTTGTTGAATTCTCTCTCTTCCCCAGTCAGCATTCTCTCTCTCTCTGCTGTTGATGAATTCAATTTGAATCCAAAGGGGTTTTATTGGCATGGGAAACTTATATTTACATGGCCAAAGCAAGTGAAATAAACCTCTCTCCATCACTTCCCCAGTCAGCAGACTCTCTCTCTCTCTCTGTTGTTGAATTATCTCTGTCTCTCTGGCTTTGATCTCTGTTACTCTCACTTTTCAGTTCTCTCTTTTTGGAACTCCCCAGTAACGATCTGTACCATTCTCTCCTGTTGTCTTTCTTTCACTGGACAGAGACACTATTTTCTCCTTTCTCTCTCGCTCTCTTTTCCATCCCATTCTCAAAGGAAACACACATTTCTCTCTCTCTCTCTCTCTGTCTGTCTGTCTGTCTGTCTGTCTGTCTGTCTGTCTGTCTGTCTGTCTGTCTGTCTGTCTGTCTCTGTCTCTGTCTCTGTCTCTGTCTCTGTCTCTGTCTCTGTCTCTCACTAATATTTGAAGAGGAAATTGGTGGCATCTCTGGTCACAAGTATGTCAGTGCTGCTGGGTCACATGACGGTGGTGGACCAGTAACGAGACAGACAGGAACTGAACTGACAACAGAGGCCTGGGTCCGGTTCATTAGGCACCAAATGGAGAGAGAAAAAACTAGACTAAAACAGGGAGGGACTTCCTGGACTCGTCCAATAAGAAGTGTTAATTTTTGTTTTCAGTTGTAAAAGGTTTTCTGTTGTCCTAACAAACACGACCCTGGTGTTGGCATCAGGCCCTAGTTTTTCTGTTGTCCTAACGAACACGACCCTGGTGTTGGCATCAGGCCCTAGTTTTTCTGTTGTCCTAACGAACACGACCCTGGTGTTGGCATCAGGCCCTAGGTTTTCTGTTCTCACAGTCATTGGAATGGAAAAAGAGAGAGCCCAAGTGGATGATGTCGCCTGTTAGAATATCTTTCAGAAGACCTCTCATCTCCTCTCATTGTATGTTTCTACTGGCCCCATCGGTGATAGATGACTGGAGGGAGAAACGAGGCCCCGTCGTTGAGGGAGGGAGAAACGAGGCCCCGTCGTTGAGGGAGGGAGAAACGAGGCCCCGTCGTTGAGGGAGGGAGAAACGAGGCCCCGTCGTTGAGGGAGGGAGAAACGAGGCCCCGTCGTTGAGGGAGGGAGAAACGAGGCCCCGTCGTTGAGGGAGGGGGAAACGAGGCCCCGTCGCTGAGGGAGGGGGAAACGAGGCCCCGTCGCTGAGGGAGGGGGAAACGAGGCCCCGTCGCTGAGGGAGGGGGAAACGAGGCCCCGTCGCTGAGGGAGGGGGAAACGAGGCCCCGTCGCTGAGGGAGGGGGAAACGAGGCCCCGTCGCTGAGGGAGGGGGAAACGAGGCCCCGTCGCTGAGGGAGGGAGAAACGAGGCCCCGTCGCTGAGGGAGGGAGAAACGAGGCCCCGACGTTGAGGGAGGGGGAGGGAAACGAGGCCCCGACGTTGAGGGAGGGAGGGGAAACGAGGCCCCGTCGGCGAGGGGAAACGAGGCCCCGTCGGCGAGGGGAGGGAGGGGGAAACGAGGCCCCGTCGGCGAGGGAGGGAGGGAGGGGGAAACGAGGCCCCGTCGGCGAGGGAGGGAGGGAGGGGGAAACGAGGCCCCGTCGGCGAGGGAGGGAGGGGGGGGAAACGAGGCCCCGTCGGCGAGGGAGGGAGGGAGGGAGGGGGGAAACGAGGCGAGGGAGGGAGGGGGAAACGAGGCCCCGTCGGTGATAGATGACGGGAGGGAGAAACGAGGCCCTGTCGTTGATAGATGACTGGAGGGAGAAACGAGGCCCCGTCGTTGAGGGAGGGAGTAACGAGGCCCCGTCGCTGAAGGAGGGAGAAACGAGGCCCCGTCGCTGAGGGAGGGAGAAACGAGGCCCCGTCGTTGAGGGAGGGGGAGGGAAACGAGGCCCCGTCGTTGAGGGAGGGGGAGGGAAACGAGGCCCCGTCGTTGAGCGAGGGGGAGGGAAACGAGGCCCCGTCGTTGAGGGAGGGGGAGGGAAACGAGGCCCCGTCGTTGAGGGAGGGAAACGAGGCCCCGTCGTTGAGGGAGGGAGAAACGAGGCCCCGTCGTTGAGGGAGGGAGAAACGAGGCCCCGTCGTTGAGGGAGGGAGAAACGAGGCCCCGACGTTGAGGGAGGGGGAGGGAGAAACGAGGCCCCGACGTTGAGGGAGGGGGAAACGAGGCCCCGTCGCTGAGGGAGGGGGAAACGAGGCCCCGTCGCTGAGGGAGGGAGAAACGAGGCCCCGTCGCTGAGGGAGGGAGAAACGAGGCCCCGTCGCTGAGGGAGGGAGAAACGAGGCCCCGTCGCTGAGGGAGGGAGAAACGAGGCCCCGTCGCTGAGGGAGGGAGAAACGAGGCCCCGACATTGAGGGAGGGGGAGGGAAACGAGGCCCCGACGTTGAGGGAGGGAGGGGGTACGAGGCTCCGTCGGCGAGGGAGGGAGGGGGAAACGAGGCCCCGTCGGTGATAGATGACGGGAGGGAGAAACGAGGCCCCGTCGCTGAGGGAGGGAAAAACGAGGCCCCGTCGTTGAGGGAGGGGGAGGGAAACGAGGCCCCGACGTTGAGGGAGGGAGGGGGAAACGAGGCCCCGTCGGCGAGGGAGGGAGGGGGAAACGAGGCCCCGTCGGCGAGGGAGGGAGGGGGAAACGAGGCCCCGTTGGCGAGGGAGGGAGGGGGAAACGAGGCCCCGTCGGCGAGGGAGGGAGGGGGAAACGAGGCCCCGTCGCTGAGGGAGGGAGAAACGAGGCCCCGTCGTTGAGGGAGGGGGAGGGAAACGAGGACCCCGTCGTTGAGGGAGGGGGAGGGAAACGAGATCCCGTCGTTGAGGGAGGGGGAGGGAAACGAGGCCCCGTCGTTGAGGGAGGGAGAAACGAGGCCCCGTCGTTGGGGGAGGGAAACGAGGCCCCGTCGTTGAGGGAGGGGGAGGGAAACGAGGCCCCGTCGTTGAGGGATGGAGAGGGAAACGAGGCCCCGTCGTTGAGGGAGGGAGAAACGAGGCCCCGTCGTTGATAGATGACTGGAGGGAGAAACGAGGCCCCGTTGCTGAAGGAGGGAGAAACGAGGCCCCGTCGCTGAGGGAGGGGGAAACGAGGCCCCGTCGCTGAGGGAGGGGGAAACGAGGCCCCGTCGCTGAGGGAGGGGGAGGGAAACGAGGCCCCGTCGCTGAGGGAGGGGGAGGGAAACGAGGCCCCGTCGTTGAGGGAGGGGGAGGGAAACGAGGCCCCGTCGTTGAGGGAGGGGGAGGGAAACGAGGCCCCGTCGTTGAGGGAGGGAAACGAGGCCCCGTCGTTGAGGGAGGGAGAAACGAGGCCCCGTCGTTGAGGGAGGGAGAAACGAGGCCCCGTCGTTGAGGGAGGGAGAAACGAGGCCCCGACGTTGAGGGAGGGGGAGGGAAATGAGGCCCCGACGTTGAGGGAGGGGGAAACGAGGCCCCGTCGCTGAGGGAGGGGGAAACGAGGCCCCGTCGCTGAGGGAGGGGGAAACGAGGCCCCGTCGCTGAGGGAGGGAGAAACGAGGCCCCGTCGCTGAGGGAGGGAGAAACGAGGCCCCGTCGCTGAGGGAGGGAGAAACGAGGCCCCGACATTGAGGGAGGGGGAGGGAAACGAGGCCCCGACGTTGAGGGAGGGAGGGGGTACGAGGCTCCGTCGGCGAGGGAGGGAGGGGGAAACGAGGCCCCGTCGGTGATAGATGACGGGAGGGAGAAACGAGGCCCCGTCGCTGAGGGAGGGAAAAACGAGGCCCCGTCGTTGAGGGAGGGGGAGGGAAACGAGGCCCCGACGTTGAGGGAGGGAGGGGGAAACGAGGCCCCGTCGGCGAGGGAGGGAGGGGGAAACGAGGCCCCGTCGGCGAGGGAGGGAGGGGGAAACGAGGCCCCGTTGGCGAGGGAGGGAGGGGGAAACGAGGCCCCGTCGGCGAGGGAGGGAGGGGGAAACGAGGCCCCGTCGCTGAAGGAGGGAGAAACGAGGCCCCGTCGCTGAGGGAGGGAGAAACGAGGCCCCGTCGTTGAGGGAGGGGGAGGGAAACGAGGACCCCGTCGTTGAGGGAGGGGGAGGGAAACGAGGCCCCGTCGTTGAGGGAGGGGGAGGGAAACGAGGCCCCGTCGTTGAGGGAGGGAGAAACGAGGCCCCGTCGTTGGGGGAGGGAAACGAGGCCCCGTCGTTGAGGGAGGGGGAGGGAAACGAGGCCCGTCGTTGAGGGATGGAGAGGGAAACGAGGCCCCGTCGTTGAGGGAGGGAGAAACGAGGCCCCGTCGTTGATAGATGACTGGAGGGAGAAACGAGGCCCCGTTGCTGAAGGAGGGAGAAACGAGGCCCCGTCGCTGAGGGAGGGGGAAACGAGGCCCCGTCGCTGAGGGAGGGGGAAACGAGGCCCCGTCGCTGAGGGAGGGGAAAACGAGGCCCCGTCGCTGAGGGAGGGAGAAACGAGGCCCCGTCGCTGAGGGAGGGAGAAACGAGGCCCCGTCGTTGGGGGAGGGAAACGAGGCCCCGTCGTTGAGGGAGGGGGAGGGAGGGAAACGAGGCCCCGTCGTTGAGGGAGGGGGAGGGAGGGAAACGAGGCCCCGTCGTTGAGGGAGGGAGAGGGAAACGAGGCCCCGTCGTTGAGGGAGGGAGAGGGAAACGAGGCCCCGTCGTTGAGGGAGGGAGAGGGAAACGAGGCCCCGTCGTTGAGGGAGGGAGAGGGAAACGAGGCCCCGTCGTTGAGGGAGGGAGAGGGAAACGAGGCCCCGTCGTTGAGGGAGGGAGAGGGAAACGAGGCCCCGTCGGCGAGGGAGGGAGGGGGAAACGAGGCCCCGTCGGCGAGGGAGGGAGGGAGGGGGAAACGAGGCCCCGTCGGCGAGGGAGGGAGGGGGAAACGAGGCCCCGTCGGTGATAGATGACGGGAGGGAGAAACGAGGCCCTGTCGCTGAGGGAGGGAGAAACGAGGCCCCGTCGTTGAGGGAGGGGGAGGGAAACGAGGCCCCGTCGTTGAGGGAGGGGGAGGGAAACGAGGCCCCGTCGTTGAGGGAGGGGGAGGGAAACGAGGCCCCGTCGTTGAGGGAGGGGGAGGGAAACGAGGCCCCGTCGTTGGGGGAGGGAAACGAGGCCCCGTCGTTGGGGAGGGAACGAGGCCCCGTCGTTGAGGGAGGGGGAGGGAAACGAGGCCCCGTCGTTGAGGGAGGGAGAAACGAGGCCCCGTCGTTGATAGATGACTGGAGGGAGAAACGAGGCCCCGTCGCTGAAGGAGGGAGAAACGAGGCCCCGTCGCTGAGGGAGGGGGAAACGAGGCCCCGTCGCTGAGGGAGGGGGAAACGAGGCCCCGTCGCTGAGGGAGGGGGAAACGAGGCCCCGTCGCTGATGGAGGGAGAAACGAGGCCCCGTCGTTGAGGGAGGGAGGGGGAAACGAGGCCCCGTCGGCGAGGGAGAGAGAGGGAAACGAGGCCCCGTCGGCGAGGGAGAGAGAGGGAAACGAGGCCCCGTCGTTGAGGGAGGGAGAGGGAAACGAGGCCCCGTCGGCGAGGGAGGGAGGGAAGGAGAAACGAGGCCCCGTCGGTGAGGGACGACTAGATGGATAAATAAACATGCAGGTCGCAGTGAAAACAGTCAAATTGAAACTCTCCTCTCTTCCCCTTCTTAGATTTTTTCCATCGTGGTCTTCTCCTGCATCACGGCGGAGGGATTTGTCAACAAATCGCACAGCCCCGACGCGCATTGCGTCTTCAACCAGAATGACTCGGCGTGTCACTACGCTGTGGGCATCGGTGTCATAGGTAAGTAGTCTAGTGGTTCTGGGTTACAGGTTCTAATCCCAGGGCTGACTGAGAAAATGCTGTTGGGTGAAGTCGCCTCAAGATGCTGATCTTGGGACAGTTAAGCATTTCCCCCACTAATAGTTACGATTGGGGAGGGGAAGCTGATCCTAGATCTGTGCCCAGGGGGAAACCACCCTTGAGTGGAAGAATCTGGTCGGGGCCAGGCAGCAAACCGGATCAGAGATGGCATCTCCTGCCGTTGTGCCCTGGGTTCAGATAACAGAAAAATAATTGTTTGTGTCTCTGTGACAATCGACAATAGAAAGTATCTCTTTATGCAGAGCTATGGTGTAGTGGTAACACTCCTGGCACATCTCATAATACGACTCCCCTCAGGAGACGGGTTGATTCCTTGTCTCATACGACTCCCCTCAGGAGACTGGGGTTGATTCCTTGTCTCATAATACGACTCCCATCAGGAGACTGGGGTTGATTCCTTGTCTCATAATACGACTCCCATCAGGAGACTGGGGTTGATTCCTTGTCTCATACGACTCCCCTCAGGAGACTGGGGTTGATTCCTTGTCTCATACGACTCCCCTCAGGAGACTGGGGTTGATTCCTTGTCTCATAATACGACTCCCCGCAGGAGACTGGGGTTGATTCCTTGTCTCATAATAAGACTCCCCTCAGGAGACTGGGGTTGATTCCTTGTCTCATAATACGACTCCCCTCAGGAGACTGGGGTTGATTCCTTGTCTCATAATACGACTCCCCGCAGGAGACTGGGGTTGATTCCTTGTCTCATCATACGACTCCCCTCAGGAGACTGGGGTTCAAACCCTGCATCCTTACCGTTTCTCCCACTTGCATGACTCCCCACCTCATTTCCTTACGGTCTCAATAAATTGTTACTTTATAAATCTATATTTGATGTCTTTATTTCTCCAGCCTTCCTGGCCTGTTTTTTCTTCCTCTTATTGGACGCCTACATGCCGCTGATGAGCAACGCAAAGGAGAGGAAGTACGCTGTCATGGCCGACCTGGGATTCTCAGGTGAGGAGGTGTGTGTGTGTGTGTGTGTGGACCTAGGGTTGTGGTGTGAGGAAAGAGCTTCCAGGCACCTGGGTCTTGTTCATCATAGCACCACATGGAAGAAAACAGACTGAAACGGGGCGGGACTGCCTGGAACGTACAATAAGAAATGCTTATATACTTTTCCCCCATTGATAAAAGGTTTCATAACGTTTTCAGTCGTGTTCCCTAATGAACGTGACCCTGTAGGTAGTTGTAGTGTAAATGTGTATAGTTTCCTGTCTGTTTGTATCAGTTGTTCCCTAATGAACGTGACCCTGTAGGTAGTTGTAGTGTAAATATGTATATTCCATGTTTCCTGTCTGTTTGTATCAGTCGTGTGGACGTTCCTGTGGTTCGTGTGTTTCTGCCTCCTGACTAGCCAATGGAGTCGTACGATTGATGTCAGAGGAATCCCCAAGGACGCCGCCCGCTCCGCCATTGCCTTCTCTTTCTTCTCTATCGCCACCTGGGTGAGGAGGACTGTCACTACAGCTGCCTCTCCTTTACTACAGCTACACTATGGCCTGGTCATAACTTCACCACACTGACTGACCTCTTCAGTAACTGACTGACTCCATTCATTAACTGACTGAAATATTCATTCACTAATTGATTCATTGACTGACTGATTGAATTCATTAATTGACTCCTCTTTGTGTCTACAACAGGGAATCCTAACCTACTTCGCTTTGGGGAGATATCGCCGTGGTGTTGCCGATGTCACCCAGAGCATCTATGCCGAGTCTCCGCCGGAGCAGCACACCCCTTACCCTCCGACCTACGCCCCCTCGGCCTACACCCCCACCACATACTCCCCGTACCCTTCCAGTGCGCCAGACGACTTCCAACAACCCCCCTTCACCCCCAGCACCATCACCACCACCCAACCCCAGGGGGAATACCAACCCCCCAACTACTGAGGGGCTCCGCGGTGAAGTTTCCCCTAGGTACAGGTCTAGGTCAGCTTCACTTTCCCCATTCCTAACCTTAACCATTAGTGGGGGAAATGCAAACCTGACCCAAGATCAGCATCTATGCCAAGGGGCAATTTCACCACCTATTACTGGGATAGAATTATGGAGAAAGGAAGTGGAAGCTCCTTATCACCAGACCTGGGTTCAAAAAAAAAATGAAATATTTGTTTAGCTTTTGTCTGTCTGGAGTGCAAGGTGGGTGGGGTTTTCACTCTGTCAACGTTAATATTGGTTTAATTTGCAACAGGGAAACTGGATGAAAGCACAGACCGATAAAAGTTTTTGAAATGGTTTTAAATAGTGTTTGAACACAGGTCTGCTTACTACTAATTCAGTGGATGATGTGGTTAAAAGGAGACTTCTACCCTGAGACGGGGGCGCAGCTGAGGGGGAGGGGCAAATGTCAAATCCTGGTCACGTGACACTGGAGCTCACATGATTTGGGATATGTGAAAAACAGCCAATGAGAGCTCTCGTGGGAGGGGCAAGTGCTTGCTTCAGCTAATTAGTGTGCTTGTCTCCCCCCTCTCTGTTCAGAACTCTAGTCCCCTGCTTCTGTGCTCCAGAAGGAAGGAGAATGTGTGTCTGTCAGAGGAGGCTGGTGGGAGGAAGATATAGGAGGACCTGCTCATTGTAATGGCTGGGATGGAATAAATGGAAAGGTATCAAATATGGAAACCACACATTTGCCTCGGTTCCATTTATTTCATTCCAGCCATTAGTGAGCCGATCCTCCTATATCTTCCTCCCACCAGCCTCCTCTGGTGTCTGTACATACTAGATATTCATAGTTGAAACGCCAATTCTTTGAATGGCTGTAGTGTCTTTTTTTAAACATTTTATCTTTTTGTTTTCAATTTAGCACAATTATCTTGATGACATGCAAGCACAATGTTTTATTCAATGTCAAAGAAGTCTGCTTATTTAATTGACCAGTGTATCATGAGACTACTGAGTTCTACAGGATAAAAGCCAAATGCCCAAGAAAGCCTTACTATTAATGTCCTATGTAAACTGCAGGGTTTTTGTCCCACTTCAGGAGCCGTAAGCAGACTTTGACTGTGTCCCAAATGGCACCCAATTCCCTTTATAGTGCACTACTTTTGACCAGGACCCATAAGGCTCTGGTTAAAAGTAGTGCACTATATATATGGGATAGGGTGTCATTTAAGATTCAGTCAAAGTCTGCCTACGGCTCCTGAAGTGGGACAAAAACCCAGCAGTTATGAGTCCTTTCTCATAACTCTTAGACAGGGTTTATCTGATAACAGTCAAGGTAAAGCCATAAAAAGCCCAAGGGGGAAAAAAACACATTAAACCGCTCATTAAACTACACGTTAAATTAAACGTTAAATTAAACAGCCCGTTGAAAACACAAGGCTTGTTTGCTCAACTGATCTGTGTAATATGCATGTTCCTATCTAGTCATTTATGTACTGATTGAGTTTTCAGTCATATTTTTATGTCTACTGTCCACAAAAACTATAGCAACTGGATAGGTTGAAACTGGGCTTGTAACCAGGAGATAAATTAGAGTCCCAATTGTCCACCCTTCTCCCAAAGCGTGCACTGCACTGGCCTACTTTCCCCCCCTATGGCTTTGACAATGGAATCTCCCTCCAGCCTCACAGCCAATCCTGACACCAGTGCTATGCTTTTAGAACCATGTGCACTGGAAAAGGGGGGAGAATCAGAACAGAAGTCTTCCACTGTCGCTAGATAAAGCCATCTATGGTTTGTATTACTTAGTGGGTTTCCTATCAGTCGTTCTGAGTCTCAGACCACTACCTGCTTTGTACTACTAAAGGGACAAGTCATTCATGAATAAATCCTCTTACTGCCACAACTGACTTCAGGAACCTCAGTGTAGCAGCTGGGTCATGTTCATTAGGCACCAAATGGAAGAAAAAACGGCTACATATGAACAAACACACAATTACCCAACTTCAGAAGCTATTTTGAATACATTTTCTTGGTCCTAGAGTCATTAAATGTTCAGAGTACATTGAGGGGAGTTACTGCTTTCAAAACAAGTGAAAACCTTCCAACTGTTTCATCAGGCAAATGCTTCGTTTTTTAAAATCATTGCAAGAAGTTTTTGCTGTGGTGTGCACTCCGGTCCACCAAGGTCCAAGTGTGCTTTGGCACTTCATAGATTACTACTTCAAATCATCTGACTGACTTTAAATGTAAGTCATACAGGACTAACTGAAGCACTTGATAACAATACAATACTTGGGATTTCATCAATTGCTTCTTTAAAGTGGCAACCTGCAGATACATTTTTGGACGTATTAATGATATGTACCAATTGATTCTTGAAGAATAGAACTTATAAATGCCTCATGAGGTTAGTTCAATTGTTGTACCCCATCAGAACCCAAAATAAGCATTTTTTAAACTCCAATGTTTGTAAACAAAGTAAATGTAAACAAACACTATTTAGCCTCAACATGGTTAACTATAATTTTGATATCATGGATGGTCAGTCCTCGTATCCATAACTCTGAGTTTGAGCCCCGTCCCTCAGCTTTTTACCGAAACGGGTGGGGAGACGGTTTGTTATGGTTTCAACGGCTGATTGCCGCTTTTAAAGGATAAGACTGAAAACAGCTGACGTAGAATCCATTAAAGGATAAGACTGAAAACAGCAGACGTAGAATCCATTAAAGGATAAGACTGAAAACAGCAGACATAGAATCCATTGAGGACTGGCTTCTATGGAAATGTTATGCACTTCTCCTTAACAAGAACCCTGGTATACTTTGTTGACGGTGCCTTAGACTTACTGTATGTAATGTTGACACCATGGTGACCTTGAGTCCACCATAGACAAGCATAGATGTACATATTCGCATATAGATGTGTGTAGGTAAATATAGACACACAAAGATAAGTTGTATATAAACACATCATTGGAGTCCACTTGGCCAAAGGGAAGACCTCACTGTGTGTGTGTCAAATGGCACCCTATTCCCTATATAGTGCACTACACTATATGGGCCCTAGTCTAAAGATGTGCACTACATAGGGATTAGGGTGCCATTTGGGACAGAATTGCATTTATTAAATATGAGTGATGCTAGTAGTGGAAACATTTAGGGAGGGTGGAAACGCTCCCTCTGTATACAGGACAGGGGAGGCTGCTGAGGGGAGGACGGCTCAGAATAATGGCTGGAATGGTACCAGACACGTGGTTGTCTTATGTTTGATTCCTTTCCAGACATTAATATGAGCCGTCCTCCCCTCAACAGCCTCCACTGATCGTGTCACCAACCATTTGAACTTCTCCGCTAGTGCCTGTGTGAAGTGTCCTTCCTACAGAAGGCTCAAACGCCATGGTGTATACACTCTATTTGCCCAATCGACCTCCTCAAACTGTCCATATATTTACATTATAAAACCGTGGACAAAGTCATCTAAAGCTCAAGGCACTTGAGCAAAAACTGAAGGGCATATTCAGGATTATCAAACTGATGCCTTGTGTTCATAACTGTCGGGTTTGTGTATGGGAGATGAGTGATGTTGCAATTTGTTGTTTGCAATTCTGAACATACCCCCTAATGTCCAGTGTGGCCTAGTAAGGCGGCATCTGCACAGGCAGCCCAATTCTGATCTTTTGACCAGTGAGATCAGATCTTTTGCCAATAATTGGGGGAAAAATCAGAATTGGGCTGCCTGTGTAAATGCAGCCTTACTGTTCAAATGTAACCTCCCCAGTGAGCAACCTTTGTATCTGTGATTGATCGATAGCCAAGACTTCTGTAAGTATGTGATTTGTAGTTTAGTTATGGGTTGTTAATTGATTGCGTTTTGTTTTCTGTGGTTGTAGGGGCGATGTGTATATTACACTTCTTGTCCATTGTTTTATCGTGTTACATCATTGGTTATCTATGTGGTTTTGATTTGCCATTTGATCACCACCACCACCACTGATCTAAATGAAATAGTGTAGATTTGAGTTATTTACTTATTTTACATTTATGAAGTTTATTTGCAAATTCTGTGTCTCACTTATAACTTTAATACACCCCCCAAAAAATGATAGCACCAGAAACCTGTTAGTTCAGTTGTGTTCTATTGAATCCATTGTTGTATAAGGAAGTGTCTTTCAACAGTGATGTCACAAGGTTCTAATTCTGTTGTCTAAATGACGTGTGTGTCAGCGTGGGCAGAATAAAATCTGCCTTAAATCCAATATTGGCTCATAATTTGACTGGTAAAAAAAAAAAAGACATGTTTACAAGTCCAGATTGAAGTGACTGTCTATTGTAACCATGCTACAGTACTGGTAACATGTGCTTTGGAGATTTGCGTTACCATAAAAATAATCTTAATTGGCAGCTAGTTGTACTGTACAACAACGTGCCAACTGCCAAGAACTAAACAGGTTATTTCAGTCAGGCTAGTACATTGGATTGCAATCCAATGCCATTTCTTTCACTCAGTTCACTAGGGTGATTGGCAACTATAATGTTAAGTGTTGGGTGCATGTTTCATGAGCTGAAGAAACACAGAATGTTCCCTATACGCACAAAAAGCTTCTCAAATGTGTCAACATCCCTGTTAGTGAGCATTTCTCCATTGCCAAGATAATCCATCCACCTGACAGATGTGGCATATCAAGAAGCTGATTAAACAGCATTATTACACAGGTGCACCTTGTGCTGGGGACAATAAAAGGCACAATTGTCACAACACAATGCCAGATGTCTCATGTTGAGGGAGCGTGCAATTGGCATGATGTAGTGGCACAACCGAGCCCCTCCACCTTATGTTTTTTTGGGGTGATTGGCACAAAAAAAAGGCCTTGCACACCGAGTTATGGGTTCGACTTAACATTTTGTAAAATCCGGAAAATGACTGAACACAAACCATAAATGAACATAAAAA
This sequence comes from Oncorhynchus kisutch, assembly GCF_002021735.2. Taxonomy (NCBI): domain Eukaryota; kingdom Metazoa; phylum Chordata; class Actinopteri; order Salmoniformes; family Salmonidae; genus Oncorhynchus; species Oncorhynchus kisutch. Next base: position 2,998,650 of record NW_022261978.1, on the reverse strand, counting down.
AAATAGGAGGCAAATCAGACCAGAACTACAAAAAGTAACAGTTGAATACTAAGTTGTGTACACTAGACTCATTGCATGGCAGTATGTATGTTTTAGCAGGTATATCCAAGTCTAACAAAATATGATATGTACTAAGTATATGAAGCCCTATAAAATGACAGTTACTACACAGATACCACACAGATCAGTGGGTTGACGGAGCTTCATTTATTGTCCAAGCTCATTCAAAGTGCAAAACTTAAAAGGGATAGTTCATTACTCCAATTAGAAAATGAAGTCAACTATCCTTTTAACTCATCCCCAGTCCAATTACCAAACCTAAAATTAAAAGGGATTGTTCACCATCTCATTCAGTTCCAATCCAAGTCAACTTCCCCTTTAAAGTCATGTGAGTGAACTATCCCTTTAAGAATAGTCTAATGGTAATGATCAGAGTTGCAGGGTGGCGAAGAGTTTCCGTGGCGATGTAGTGTTGTCAAGCAGTTTCCCTGTCATCACATGCGGTGGCGTCTCGTCCCTGTGGGGGGCGCTATTCTCCTTCAACACATCCATCAGGCCACCGTAACACTTCCTGCACCGCGCATGGTACATATCGGCTCCACCAATCACCTCCAACTGGGGGCGGGGCACAGACAAGAAACAGGAAGTGAGATCATGTCCAAATATAGGCACAGACCTAAAATCAACCTCCTAACCCTTACTCCTTTGGGCAGATGTGAAAGGATCGGATGGGTTATAAACGGTGAAATGGGACACAGTGATAACTGTGATTCCTGCAGGGACTTTTCATTCCTAACTGGTTGACTAATAAAACAGGGACGATAGAGATCAAGAGGGGATTTCAGAAAGGGAGAGAAGCAGGTAGACCAGGACACTGAATGTCAATAGAGATCGGTTGTGACGACAAAGAGGATATGAAAAACCACCAGTCTCATTTCACTCCCAGAAGTTCAAGGGAATACAACCTTTGAGTCTGAAAGGCATGTGATGTTTCTACTGTATGATCCCTCCTCAGTTCTACTATAAATCATATCCCCCCTCACCTCTTTCTCTGCCCCCAGTCTCTTGGTGTATGCTGCCTCCTCTCCCCCCTCCCCCTCACCTCTTTCTCTGCCCCCAGTCTCTTGGTGTATGCTGCCTCCTCTCCCCCCTCCCCCTCACCTCTTTCTCTGCCCCCAGTCTCTTGGTGTATGCTGCCTCCTCTCCCCCTCACCTCTTTCTCTGCCCCCAGTCTCTTGGTGTATGCTGCCTCCTCTCCCCCTCACCTCTTTCTCTGCCCCCAGTCTCTTGGTGTATGCTGCCTCCTCTCCCCCTCACCTCTTTCTCTGCCCCCAGTCTCTTGGTGTATGCTGCCTCCTCTCCCCCTCACCTCTTTCTCTGCCCC
>NW_022261978.1:2982266-2992266 GCF_002021735.2 Oncorhynchus kisutch | reverse complement strand
CTCTCGGAGTCTATCTGCTGTTGTTACATTCAAGAGCAACAATGTCACGTTGGGAGGATATGAATAAGGATGTAAGTGATGTTAATATGATTTTGTGTCTGTTTACACAGTAGATATAGTACTGTAAATATGTAACCGGTGCAGCTGTAGCTCTGCTTTGTGTGTGATTGATTGCGACTAAAGACGTGGACCTCGGATATCAGGTTGTTTTAACGCATTACAGTTCTCTCCTACATCCAAAAGAAAATACACAACATTTGTAGAGCACAAATATGTGCGCCCCTATTCCCCAGGAAGCAGGCATGCATAATAACAAAACAACATGCTATTAACATATGAACCTGGTGGGAAAAAAAGTTGTATTTTTATTTTTTAATGCAACCTTTATATAACAAGGTATTTTAACAACTGTTAGAAATGTATAATAATGTCTGCAAGTAGCCTAGTTCCTCTTTTTCATAACCTACTCTCTTCATTTCTAAACTTTGCCTATCCGTTTGCCATTATTACTATAAAATAAAGCACCGTTTCTTATATCTAAATATCGATTATAAATGCTTTAGTTCACTGCTCACATCATCTGTTGAAACAACAAAAGTATAAACAAAAATCTGTATGTTGTCTTCTGCTATTAATCAAAAGTTCCGAATGACTACCGACTGGGGGCGCTGTTGGACTGCGCCCTCGCTGTCTGCCTGGTCTTTATGAGCTAATGTTCCCACTCCAACCTGCTTGTACCTATGGCCGCCCCGATTCACAACACACTTGTGTGTGGTTGCTTTGACAGGAGCTAGAGAGGCAGTTTTCGCCCAGCCAATGGTCGCACAGAATGTCGGCAGACGACGTTATCAAATCCCACGTGACGGCGCTCAAAGAAGGTCTGTCGATGATTGATTAACTAGCCGATAAAGTTGATTATTGACAAGAGTGTGGGTTCAGGAAAGAGCAATAGCCAACTGATTGCTATAGGGATCTTCTTTAGGCTAGCGGTGACATATGGGTGGTGCCCGCAGTCCGAATAATGAAATGAATGATTGGAAAGTAACCAACTGTATGTCGTTGGTTTGATTTCTATTGTTGTTGTGCCCCGTATGCCTAACAAGTATTTCTGTATCCGTAGGTTACACTACAGTTTAGTCAAAATACATTTTTGCAAAGTAAACAAAGGGGTGTGTCTCTGTATATTTCTCCGTGTGCATGTTTTTGGTGCGTGTTTAGGTACGGAGCGTGCCCGTGGCCTGGCCCAAACCCTCCTCAACGTTCCCTATGGAGAATCAGAGGGGGAGAAACTAGACGTCTATGTTCCCACCACCACTTCTCTAGGTGTGTGTGTCTGTGATATATCCTGTTTGTCAACAACACACCCTCTCTTGTATTGTCTTCAACTAGAAGATGACGATAGAATAACAGGATAATCAAGTGACACACGTATAAATGCAACATGCAACAATTTCAAAGATTTTGGGGAGTTAGAGTTAATATAAGGAAATCAGTCAATTGAAATAAATTCATTTGACCCCAATCTATGGATTTCACATGACTGGGCAGGGTCGCAACCATGGGTGGGCCTGGAAATCAGCATGAGTTTTCCTCCACAATAGGGCTTTATTACAGACATAAATACTCCTCAGCCCCCCTCAGCCCCCCCCATCACCACAGACAGCCCTCGGGCATCACCACAGACAGCCCTCAGGCATCTCCACAGACAGCCCTCAGGCATCTCAACAGACAGCCCTCAGGCATCACAACAGACAGCCCTCAGGCATCTCCACAGACAGCCCTCAGGCATCTCCACAGACAGCCCTCAGGCATCTCCACAGACAGCCCTCAGGCATCTCCACAGACAGCCCTCAGGCATCTCCACAGACAGCCCTCAGGCATCTCCACAGAAAGCCCTCAGGCATCTCCAGAGACAGCCCTCAGGCATCACAACAGACAGCCCTCAGGCATCTCCACAGACAGCCCTCAGGCATCATCCCTCTGATGCCAGCTACTGAGACACACACCTTCATTCTTCATCTCGTGATTCAAATGAAATAAAAGAAGGGTTTCACTGAAAACATGAAAACTTAGTTATTTTCTGTCACTGATTATTTGAGATATTACATCACAATAATATTAAAAGGAAGCATAAACCAAAACTCTCTCCAGATCTCCTGATCTAACACCAGTGTACTGCAGCTACAGTATGTTGTTGAGACCAAAGGGGGTATACTGTTGTGTAGTACTGTAGTAATGTAGTGTTGTACTGTTGTGTAGTACTGTAGTAATGTAGTGTTGTACTGTGGTGTTGTACTGTAGTGGAGTAATGTAGTGTTGTACTGTTGTGTAGTACTGTAGTAATGTAGTGTTGTACTGTGGTGTTGTACTGTAGTGGAGTAATGTAGTGTTGTACTGTTGTGTAATAGTGTAGTACTGTGGTGTCGTAGTGTAGTAGTGTAGTGTACTGTGATGTAATACTGTAGTTCAGTAGTGTAGTAGTGTGTTTTTTATTTAACCAGGAAGGACTCATTGAGATTTAAAATCTATTTTTCAAGAGTGTCCTGGCCAAGATAGGCAGCACCAAGTCATTACAAAAATGACAGAAAAACAACATGAAAAACTACAAGTCATCTGGTAAAACCCATAGAATTCCCGAGAGAATAACAAAATCAAAAACAGCAAATTATAAACATTGACAGGTCCGGGAATCAGTCTCAAGATCATTCATCAGTGATTTAAAAACATAGACAGGTCAGGGAATCAGTCTCAAGATCATTCATCAGTGATTTAAAAACATAGACAGGTCAGGGAATCAGTCTCAAGATCATTCATCAGTGATTTAAAAACATAGACAGGTCAGGGAATCAGTCTCAAGATCATTCATCAGTGATTTAAAAACATAGACAGGTCAGGGAATCAGTCTCAAGATCATCCATCAGTGATTTAAAAACATAGACAGGTCAGGGAATCAGTCTCAAGATCATTCATCAGTGATTTAAAAACATAGACAGGTCAGGGAATCAGTCTCAAGATCATTCATCAGTGATTTAAAAACATAGACAGGTCAGGGAATCAGTCTCAAGATCATTCATCAGTGATTTAAAAACATAGACAGGTCAGGGAATCAGTCTCAAGATCATTCATCAGTGATTTAAAAACATAGACAGGTCAGGGAATCAGTCTCAAGATCATTCATCAGTGATTTAAAACATAGACAGGTCAGGGAATCAGTCTCAAGATCATTTATCAGTGATTTAAAAACATAGACAGGTCAGGGAATCAGTCTCAAGATCATTCATCAGTGATTTAAAAACATAGACAGGTCAGGGAATCAGTCTCAAGATCATTCATCAGTGATTTAAAAATACCAATCGGGACAAGTTCTTCCAGTTTAAAAGTATTTTGTAAGGTGTTCCAAGATGATGGCGCAGAGTACATAAAAGCCCTTTTACCAAATTCAGTTCGGACATTTGGAACAGTTAGCAGAATAAAGTCCAGTGAACGAAGAGAGTACCCACCACATTTCTGAACAATAAAAATGGCCAAATAAAAAGGTAGTAAACCCAAAATGGCTTTGTAAATAAAAGTATACCAGTGCCTGAGCCTAATAGTGACTATATAAGGCCAGCCAACCCTGGTATACAAAGTGCAGTAAGTGTTGTAAGTGTAGTGGAGTAATGTAGTGTTGTACTGTAGTGTAATAGTGTAGTACTGTAGAGTAATAGTGTAGCTCAGTACTGTAGTTCAGTACTGTTGTGTAGTACTGTAGTGTACATTACTACTGTTGTGTAGTACTGTAGTGTACATTACTACTGTTGTGTAGTACTGTAGTGTGCATTACTACTGTTGTGTAGTACTGTAGTGTAATAGTGTAGTACTGGAGTGTAATAGTGTAGCTCAGTACTGTAGTTCAGTACTGTTGTGTAGTACTGTAGAGTAATAGTGTAGCTCAGTACTGTAGTTCAGTACTGTTGTGTAGTACTGTAGTGTACATTACTACTGTTGTGTAGTACTGTAGTTCAGTACTGTTGTGTAGTACTGTAGTGTACATTACTACTGTTGTGTAGTACTGTAGTGTACATTACTACTGTTGTGTAGTACTGTAGTGTACATTACTACTGTTGTGTAGTACTGTAGTGTACATTACTACTGTTGTGTAGTACTGTAGTGCAGTAAGGCAGCAGCACATGACTGACAGCTGTGACAGATGTCTAATGACTTTAAGGGGATGCGGAACGCCCTTATCAAGGGGAAAACCAAGCTTTCACAACACGTTACATGGCACACAGGTGTGGGGGCAACATGGAACCGGAGAAACAAGGCATTTCCACAGTAGAAACTGCACACAGACACAGGTCCACACAGACACAGATCCACACAGACACAGGTCCACACAGACACAGATCCACACAGACACAGGTCCACACAGTAACAGGTCCACACAGACACAGGTGTCACAGACACAGGTCCACACAGACACAGGTCCACACAGACACAGGTCCACACAGACACAGGTCCACACAGACACAAATCCACACAGACACAGGTCCACACAGACACAGGTGTCACAGACACAGGTCCACACAGACACAGATCCACACAGACACAGGTCCACACAGACACAGGTCCACACAGACACAGATCCACACAAACACAGGTCCACACAGACACAGGTCCACACAGACACAGATCCACACAGACACAGGTCCACACAGACACAGATCCACACAGACACAGGCAGTGCCCTGGGTTAGACAGCTCATATGCATCTGGCCATGGATCTTCTAAGTGGGTGTTTGCGGGGGAGGGGGTGAAAGTGTGTGGAAGGACGGAAAAAATGGCACAAATCGTCATTCTGTTACCAAACTTAGCATATGCACTGTTCTTCAAGTAAATTCTATTTTTTGGGTAAATTTTCAGTGGAAATGGTTAAAAGTAGTTATTGTGTTGTATGGGGCTGTTTAACTTAGTTTTTTGTTTGACATATATTTTAAAGTAAAGAAATCTGAGTGTCCACATCATTCTGTTACTGTGGAAGTGCCCATAACCATGTTTTCTTCTTCTTATAGATGTCCCACTGGTAATCTACCTCCATGGAGGCTACTGGCAGTTCCTTAGGTATCTATCTATCTATCTATCTATCTATCTAGAGAACAGCAGATTTTTTTATTTATTTTATTTTTACCTTTATTTAACCAGGCAAGTCAGTTAAGAACACATTCTTATTTTCAATGACGGCCTAGGAACAGTGGGTTAACTGCCTTGTTCAGGGCAGAACGACAGATTTGTACCTTGTCAGCTCGGGGATTTGAACTTGCAACCTTCCGGTTACTAGTCCAACGCTCTAACCACTAGGCTACCCTGCCGCCCCAATAGATAGAGAACAGCAGGTAGAGAACAGCAGGTAGCGAACAGCAGGTAGAGAACAGCAGGTAGAGAACAGCAGGTAGAGAACAGCAGGTAGAGAACAGCAGGTAGAGAACAGCAGGTAGAGAACAGCAGATAGAGAACAGCAGGTAGAGAACAGCAGGTAGAGAACAGCAGGTAGAGAACATGCAGGTAGAGAACAGCAGGTAGAGAACAGCAGGTAGAGAACAGCAGGTAGAGAACAGCAGGTAGAGAACAGCAGGTAGAGAACAGCAGGTAGAGAACAGCAGGTAGAGAACAGCAGGTAGAGAACAGCAGGTAGAGAACAGCAGGTAGAGAACAGCAGGTAGAGAACAGCAGGTAAAACATCTGAAACAGATCATGCAGATCCATTTATATATAGAATGTTTTGCTAAATGTGTTTTGTCACTTTACACATATATTCAGGGATTTTCACCCGTGTAAACGTCATTTGAAACGTCATTTGCCTGATGCCGCGTGTGTGGAGAGGAGTCTAATTTCATACAAGCGCATTTTTCTCCACGACGACGCAGGAGTTGAGCAAATCCATTTGAGAAAAGGCCTATATGTTTCTTCTCCCTAGTAAGGAGGAGTCTGGGTTTATGGCTGTCCCATTGGTCCATAAGGGCGTCGTGGTGGTCGCCGTGGGTTACGACATCGCTCCCAAAGGTACCGTTGATGTGTCCCTGGTTTGTGATGTCATAGCAACATAGGAGACATTATGAATGCGTACCAAATGTCTCCCTGTTTATTTATAGCGCACTACTTCTGTAGACTGCAGCTGGGGTCTTCAGAGCACAGCAGCCTGTTGGTCTGAAATTGGGCTCTGGTCTAAAATTGTGCCCTGGTCTAAAATTGTGCCCTGGTCTAAAATTGTGCCCTCCATCTGTCCCTCGTTTGTTCCTATGTTTTCTTACTTTCCTCCTCGTCCCCCTGTTTCTCATCCAGGGAACATGGATTTGATGGTGTCTCAGGTGCGGAGGAGTGTGGTGTCCGTCATTCAACAGTATTCACACATTAGGTGCGCCCTCTTCATCAGTCTCTATCTCAGATCTGTGCTTACTAAAGGCAGTCTTAATGATATAGAAGCACATTTTTAATCAACTCCCATTGCCCTCCAAGAGTGGCTGAATATAATCTTTACTATCTGACTAAAGGAGATAGTAACAAATATGTCATGATTTGATGATATGAATGTCTAGGCTAGGGGTTGGTTTCTGACTGCAATCCTCTCTCCCTCTCTCTCTGTGTCTCTCTCTCTCTAGTGGTCTGTACCTGTGTGGCCACTCTGCGGGGGCCCACCTGGCTGCTATGATCCTCTCTACAGACTGGTCTCAGTACAGTGTGACCCCTCAGATCAAAGGTGAGAGGTTAGAGGTCAGTAGATAGCGGGTTGTCAGCGGGGACGTGAGCTCAGTAATCTTTCTCCATAACCACAGAAAGACCTGCTTTTTATTTTGAATGATTGACAATTATCTCTCCCTCCTATCTCCTTACCCAAACATTATCTCTCCCTCCTATCTCCGTGCCCAACATTATCTCTCTCTCCTATCTCCTTGCCCATACATTGTCTCTCCCCTCCTATCTCCTTACCCAAACATTATCTCTCCCTCCTATCTCCTTACCCAAACATTATCTCTCCCCCCTATCTCCTTACCCAACATTATCTCTCCCTCCTATCTCCTTACCCAAACATGATCTTTCTCTCCTATCTCCTTACCCAAACATTATCTCTCCCTCCTATCTCCTTACCCTTACATTGTCTCTCTCTCCTATCTCTCATTACCCAAACATTATCTCTCCCTTCCCACTCTTACCCATACATTGTCTCTCCCTCCTATCTCCTTACCAAAACATTATCTCTCCTCCCTATCTCTTACCCAAACAATGTCCTCTCCCTCCTTCCCTTACCCAAACATTGTCTCTCCCTCCTATCTCCTTACCCAAACATTGTCTCTCCCTCCTATCTCCTTACCCAAACATTGTCTCTCCCTCCTATCTCCTTACCCAAACATTATCTCTCCCTCCTATCTCCTTACCCAAACATTATCTCTCCCTCCTATCTCCTTACCCTTACATTGTCTCTCTCTCCTATCTCATTACCCAAACATTATCTCTCCCTCCCATCTCCTTACCCATACATTGTCTCTCCCTCCTATCTCCTTACCCAAACATTATCTCTCCCTCCTATCTCCTTACCCAAACATGTCTCTCCTTCCTATCTCCTTACCCAAACATTGTCTCTCCCTCCTATCTCCTTACCCAAACATTGTCTCTCCCTCCTATCTCCTTACCCAAACATTGTCTCTCCCTCCTATCTCCTTACCCAAACATTATCTCTCCCTCCTATCTCCTTACCCAAACATTGTCTCTCCCTCCTATCTCCTTACACATACATTGTCTCTCCCTCCTATCTCCTTACCCATACATTGTCTCTCCCTCCTATCTCCTTACACATACATTGTCTCTCTCCTCCTATCTCCGTACACATACATTGTCTCTCCCTCCTATCTCCTTACCCATACATTGTCTCTCTCTCTCCTATCTCCTTACCCAAACATTGTCTCTCTCTCTCCTATCTCCTTACCCAAACATTGTCTCTCTCTCTCCTATCTCCTTACCCAAACATTGTCTCTCTCTCTCCTATCTCCTTACCCAAACATTGTCTCTCTCTCTCCTATCTCCTTACCCAAACATTGTCTCTCTCTCTCCTATCTCCTTACCCAAACATTGTCTCTCTCTCTCTCCTATCTCCTTACCCAAACATTGTCTCTCCCTCCTATCCCCTTACCCAAACATTGTCTCTCCCTCCTATCTCCTTACCAAACATTCTCTCCCTCCTATCTCCTTACCCAACATTGTCTCTCCCTCCTATCTCCTTACCCATACATTGTCTCTCTCCTATCTCCTTACCCATGCATTGTCTCTCTCTCCTATCTCCTTACCCAACATTGTCTCTCCCTCCTATCTCCTTACCCATACATTGTCTCTCTCTCCTATCTCCTTACCCATGCATTGTCTCTCTCTCCTATCTCCTTACCCATACATTGTCTCTCTCCCTCCTATCTCCTTACCCATACATTGTCTCTCCCTCCTATCTCCTTACCCATACATTGTCTCTCCCTCCTATCTCCTTACCCAAACATTGTCTCTCCCTCCTATCTCCTTACCCAAACATTGTCTCTCCCTCCTATCTCCTTACCCATACATTGTCTCTCCCTCCTATCTCCTTACCCATACATTGTCTCTCCCTCCTATCTCCTTACCTATACATTGTCTCTCCCTCCTATCTCCTTACCCATACATTGTCTCTCCCTCCTATCTCCTTACCCAAACATTGTCTCTCCCTCCTATCTCATTACCCATACATTGTCTCTCCCTCCTATCTCCTTACCCATACATTGTCTCTCCCTCCTATCTCCTTACCCATACATTGTCTCTCTCTCTCTCAGGTGCGTTCCTGGTCAGTGGTATATATGACCTCCTGCCATCCTATCCACCTATGTCAACGAGCCTCTGAAGATGACAGAGTACGTACCACACACCCCCACACCCATCCACCCCTGAAGATGCACCACTGAATGCTCTACCTCAGGTATTCCCAAACTGGGGTACGCACAATGCTGTCAGGGGTACACCAAATAAAATAAAAAAATATTATTTAATCTTTTTTCTCACATTTTCAAACAGTACATTTATATTTTCCATGGGACTATACATTTGGGCGAGTTTTTTTTTTCTTGACAGAGTAGCCTGGTTTCATGAAACCATCCAGTGTTCAGCGAAATAACAACCCAATGTCAAATACAGGTAGCCTCGTCAAATAATGAACATCCAATCACATTAACCGTTACTCATCCTATCACATTAACCGTTACCCTCTCACAGGAAACCTTCCCTCTTGTGCAGACATTTAGAAACTAAACATGACCATTTGAAAAATAAGCCACAGGAGTTTTTTGAGCGAGAATAAAGATGACTTTCGAGTAGTGAGACATGTATAAAAGCAACAGATACCATTAATAAGGGGCTAGAAGAGTCTTATATGGTGAGCTACCGAGTGGCTAGGACAGGCAAGACCCATACTATCGTGGAGGACTTAATTCTTCCTGCTGTCGGTAATATGGCTGGGACGATGCTGGGGGAAAAGGACAGAAACTATACAGACAATGTCTTCATCAAACAACACTGTTTCACAACACATCAGTGACATGGCAGGAGATGTTTTGAAACAATTACTGCTTCACATACAAGCCAGTGAATTCTATGCGTTACAGCTGGATGAGTCAACAGGCGTGGCGGGCCTGGTACAGCTCCTGGTATATGTCTGTTACGTTTATAGGGGGTCAATTAAGGAAGACATCCTCTTCTGCAAACCACTGGAAACCAGGACAACGTGAGGATATTTTTCAAGTACTGGACAGGTTTGTGACATCAAATGGCCTTTGGTGGTCAAGATGTGTTGGTAGCTGTACTGATGGCGCACAAGCCATGACAGGGAGACATAGTGGGAGAGGTAACACGCGTGCAGGCTCCTCCCTCTCTCGCCTCTTGTTTCCCCTCTTTCTCTCTGTCACCTCTCTGTCTCTTCACAGAGACGGTGTGGCTTGAGGAACAGTCCTAGTCAGCT